>NW_005842508.1:0-11014 GCF_000455745.1 Alligator sinensis
CCAGCCAGTGGATCGTGTTATCCAGTTATAGTATTTAAAATAAGTCACAGTAGTACTGCTCTCTGTCCACATGTGTAAGTCAAGGATTACTCCACTGATGGCAAAGGTGTTTCATACAATTATGCCAATGACCTGATCCTGACATGTGATCAGTAGCCTCAAACATCCAGTGGTTTTAACATGGGTTGAGATTGCTCAACGCTTTGCAAGACTGAGGCCTACAAGAGAGTGTAATTAAACCCCAGGAATCATATTAGGGCATTGGGATTGCAGTTCTTATTCTCAGTGTTTTAAACCAAAGAAGAAAACCACAGTAAATCAAATCTGGTCCACAGGTGATTTTATTCAAAGATCCTGGCTTGAACTCTTTAGCCCTCACCATGTATATGCAATTTGCAAATACATTTTTCCTTGCAATTCTTAATGTGGTTCTTTTGCATGCAGGAAACATATGGGAATCCTCCTGCAGCTAATTTAACACCTGCAAATTCCCCACAGATGGTAATGAAATACTACATTGCCTATTGGATAAAGTGTCTGCTTTTATACGTAGGGCCAAGAACTTGTATTTGTCAAAGAACATAATGGGCTGATATTCAGCTGTGCCCAGTAAGCAGTTGGCACCATTTTCAGCAAAAGCCACAAAGGAGCCATGTGCAGTTTCCTCATCCTGGGGCTGGTTTTTCATTATCCTCAGCAGTTCTGAGCAGCTTTAGCTCTCCCAAGGAGCTACTGCACTTGTAAAAATCACTCCACACTGTCCGTGTTCTCTCTCTAGAACACTTTCTTCATTGTGATAAGGCTGGGAAAAAAGTCCAAGGCTTGATTCTGCCTAATTTTTTCATTCAAATGAGGGTTTTTTTCCGAGGAATGTTCAGCTTTTTTTAGTACTAGTTAAATTAAGTAATGAATTAATGTTACTCTGAGTACTTGAAAATCTTCATTCCCTAACCAGATTATAAATTCAATTAAACCAATGTAAATTTAGAGAAGGAACTTGTTTAAATAAATTAGAAGTTAATTCACAATTTCCAGCTGACAACAGTAAAAAAAAGTAAATTTCAGTAACTTGACCCTATTTAATTCTAGGGTAAATTGCTGTGGTTTAATCTGCCGTTACTGTGTGATAGAAGCAGACAGATGAAATAGTTACAACAGATTCTTCTGACTATAGTAGGTCCTCCATTACCTGTTTTAAAGTGGTATAACTGTTACATCTGTTCGTGCCTTGAGATCAGTCTAGTATCTGACTTCCTGTGTTCAACCATAACAGTGCATTAATATATTTTTAGTTTGTTTGTTCATTTAGTTAAGTCTGTTTTAAAAATAATCAAAAAGAACTTTTTGCCAGTCAAGTATGCATGTATTTAGCATTCAAATTCAAATAATAGGCTTGTTTCTAAATGCATGGAGCTGACTCTTCAAGAGTAAAATGGCAGCAACATAGCTGAGCAATTGGGAAGAGCATTTTTTTTGCAAGTGCATTTTTGTCTTGCATAACTATTGCAAGTTTCTTACAGGTAGCATTATAATAATAAACTTTCATGCAAGAAGGTCAAGTATAATGGGACTGGTGAAGATGGGAGATCTGGTTTGACTATTAATTTTACGTAGGAGCTATAAAAGATTACAGTGGCTAGGGATGGAAGTTACACATAAACTGGTTTAAGTGATCAGAAACTGGTTGAAACCTGTAATGGGACATAAGTTCAGTGCACCACTTACAAAATGGCTGAAGCTGGCTTTAGATAATCCTGGTTGAACGTAGTATCAGACTTAACTGATTGAGCTCAAACCGGTTTATGCAACTTCTGTCCCAGACCACTTCCTGGTTTAAGTTAAACCAGAGTCCCCCAGCATCCCAGCATGCTCTCTGGGCTGGGTTGTGCTCTCTGTTGCAGTGGAGCAGGGCTGGCCCCTCCCCTCTGCTCCCCAGCCAGAGCAGGGACAAGCAGGGGTAGGGGCCTGGCCAAAGGCTGGCCCTGGAAGGGACCAGGGAAGAGTTTTATTTTGCTTCCTGCCCCCCACCCCGCATCCTACCAGCATGGACCTGCATGTCTCCACTGGCTGCTCCAGCAGCGGGAGCATTGCCAGCCCCAGCAGTAGCCTGGAGTGAACTGGCCAAGGAGGGGTTTAATTTCCCCCTCCCTGTCCCACCAACATGGACCCAAGCTGGGGTCTGCTGGGTGATTGCCCCTCACTGCTGCAGTAGCGGGGCCAGGGCACAGCCAAATACCAGCTGGAATGTCCCCTGAGGCAGAGGGGCAGGCAGGACGAATTATTCCCCCCTCTAGCCCTGGGGCACTGCAGCTAGGGTCTGCCCACCCCAACCACCACCACCGCTCCCTGCATGGGGCAAGCAGTGGGATAAGCCCCCTAATGCCCGCTCTGCCAGACGTGCCAGGGAGGAGGGAATAACCTCGCTCCCTGCCTCCTCACCTCAGGGGCTCTGCCGGCCAGCCTCTGGCTGGGTCCCTGACCTTGCCGCTGGAGTGGCAAGGGGGCAGGGCCCTTGATGGGGGCAGCAGCCCCCATCCTGGTGCCTGGGGAATGTGAGCCTCTTCCCAGCAGTAGGGCCCATGAGTGGCGATCAGAGCTGTTGCAGACTGCATGGGGCAGGCAGCGGCACCGTGGCTCAGAGGGGGCCACAGGCCCCTCAAGGGCCCCTGGTGCCACCACTGCTTGCACCGTGCAGTCTGTGGCAGCTCTCCTCACCCCACAGTGAGGCTCCACTGCTGGGAAGAGGCTCGCGCTCCAGGACACCATGACAGGGGCTGCAGCCCCCATCAGAGTCGCTCCCCTCTCACCACTCCAGCAGCAGGGGCTGGGCCAGACACTTGCTGGCATGGCCTCCTTAAGCAGGCAGCAGGGAGGAGGGTTATTCCCCCCTCTGCCCCTGGGGGACCTCAGCGGGGTCTGCTCACCCTGACCACTGCCACCACCACACACTCCTTGCAGGGAGGGAGCAGCAGAATAAGCCCCCTCCTGCCCCCTCCACCAGACGCCAGAGTGGGGGAGGAATAACCCTCCTCCTTGTCTCCTGCCTAAGCGGGCCATGCCAGCTGGAGTGGTGAGGGGGCAGTGACCCTGCAGCCCCTGTCAAGGTGTCCCACAGCATGAGGATCTACAGTGGCAGGGTTGGGGGCCACTGAGGTTATTCCTCCTTCCCTCTGGTGTCTGGCAGAAGAGGCAAGAGGGGGCTTATCCTGCTGGTTGCCCGGTGCAGGGAGCAAGCGGCACTGGTGGCAGTCAGGGGAGGCAGACTGCCTCAGGGGCCATGTCAGCTGGTGTCTGGCTGTGCCCTAGCCCTGCCACTGCATCAGCAAGGTGGGAGCATGTGGTGGACCTCAGTTTGAGTCCATGCTGGTGGGACAGGGAAGGGCGAATTAAATCTCCTCCCTAGTCAGTTCACTCCAAGCTACTTCCAGGGCTGGCCACATCTCCCCATCCCCCGCAGGACAGCTTCCCTGCAGCAGAGGGCTGCTCTAGTGCCCCCCAATGCCTGGCCTCAGCCACTGCAGGCATGTGCCTGCATTTCATGAATGTCTATTCCAGGGGTCAGCAACCCGTGGCAAGCCTGCCGAGCATGGCACACAAGGCCATTTTGCTCAGCACACCACTGCCACCCCAGGCTCTAAGCAGCTGCTGCCAGCCACGGAGCCCAGGGTGCTCCCATCAGGTGGCTAGGAGGCTGCAAGCCCCACTGGAAGCAGACTATGCCCCATGGGCCAGCTGCAGCCGGGAGGCTGCAAACAGCTGCTCTGGGCTCCAGCATGTCGGCACCCCAGCACCTTCCAAGGTAGACATAGTTTTTTTGGCACTCCGGCCAAAAAATGTTGCCTACCCCTGGTCTATTCACTTGCAAATTGGTTCAGTCTCGGCAGGTTAGACTAACCTGCAAAGATTGAATCAATTCAGGCTCTGACTTTCTGAATGTCTGTCCCTAGCCAATCAGATCCATTCTTCAAACCACTGGTGCTCAACCTTCTGGCCCCAGGGGCTGGATGTGTGGCACAGGGATGGCCCACTGGCTGTATCCAGTGGAGGGTAAAGATAGGGACAACTGCTCCAGGGCTGACTTTGCAAGGGAGGAGCGTGAAAAAAAAGCAGCTGCTGCTATTCACAATCCCAGTGACAACTGGAAGTCACTGCTTCTGTTTTGCCCTGAGCACCTGGATACATCCTTACACTGTTGGGATTCAGTGTTGGGGTCAGTGCATAGGGTCAGTCCATGGGTGTGATCCAGTGTGCCAGCCTGGCCCCATGAACCAGGCCCAGCTGCAGAGTGACCCCATGTGCTGAATCTGGCTACAGAGTAACCCTATGCATCAGTGCAATCCAGTGCGTGGGGTGTGTTATCCAGCCCTTGGGGTTCCTCTTTCCTCTGGTCCAGAAATTTGGTGGCAGGGAATGGTAGCAGTGTTAACTGGTAGCAGTGTTAAGAGCTTCCAGAGCTGCACTGCTCTTCTGCTGCCAAATTTCCAGACCCATAAGAAGCCCTGCAGGCTGGATGACACAGCCCCATGGGCCTGATTCAGTTCATAGGCTGGAGACTTAGCACCACTGCTCTAAACTTAATTATCATTTGATTTGTTCATGCCCATGCGTCTCTTTCCTTTCAAAAGTATGTTTGTATATTTTCAATTGACAACAGGCCCCATGCTGCAATTCTTAGGCAATGATTCCTGAAGTAATTGGGAGGATTTTGCACAAATAAGGAGTGTTGTGTCTGGTTCTAAATCTTCTCTGAGCTACAAGAAGAAAAGCTGTACTGAGAAATGCAATTTCTCTACATTCTTGGTTGATATCAGACATATATTTCAGTCTCTAGAATGTCTCAACTTCTCTTCTCTGCTTGGCCTTGAGTGGTCTTGACTTTTGTTTGTAGGTTTCACTGTGTTCTTGTCTCACATGTTGGGGTGTTACATGAGTTTGCACATGCAATGAAAAGGCTATACATTTTATGATTTGTTAAATTAATTTGTTCAAACTGAATTTTGCAATATTAACCTGCAGGGCAAGGAATTTACTTACGTGGAAAATCAGGCCAGAAAATTGTTTGTGAAGGTTAAATTAGCCAAAAAGGGACAATGATAGGTCTGAACTTGTTATTATATATAATTACATTGTTGGCATCATTGCCTTTTATGCTGATTTCTATTTCAGAATAGTTACCTTGTATTCTAATCTTACTTAATATTGTACATGTCAAAGGTGTTCTTAATGTTCTGAAATAAATTAATTCTGCACTTTCTTTGGTAGAGTGTTGTCCTAAAATGTGCTCTTTTCCTTTATATAATAACTCAAGTTTTAGTAAACAGAGTTCTTGTTCAAATGCAGGCAGGTTCTGTGTTTTCAGCAGTGCTGCTATAGTATTTGATGTAAATCTGGGATTTGCTTCCAAGAAGTAGAAGGATACATGAGGTGAGCAATTCCCTTAGTGTATTACCGTAACAAAATTCCTAGAGAACATCCTAGAGAATTCATGTGGACATTAATTAATAATTAATTTGATCTATATAAGCATGTATATCTTCAGTCCTTAATCTATCTGGACTTTGTGTTGGCACAAGTATTAGTGGGGAAGGTGAAAATGGCTTCAGAACACATTTACGTTCCCTCTTACCTTGGATGTTACTGTAGGGGAGAGGGTATACAGCTGGTTGTGCTGGCTTTGTGCCAGGAAATACCTATTAGGCTCCTTAGGACATCTGTGTCAGGACTCAGTATTGGGCCCTCAGTATTCCTGCAAAGGATTTTGTGAATAAATATAGACCAGAAGGAAGAAAGACCAGCGGACGGAAAAAAAGACAAATGAATCAAGATATACCACTTACATGAAATAATGCATACCTTGCTAAAGAGATTAAACAAGGCCAGACTGGAAGGGAAATATGCATTTTATTAGAGCCTGATTCTGTACTATCTTGTGCACAGTGGTTTAGAAACATTATTTTAATTATTCATCAGGTTTGAGGAAAGAAAAGGCCCAGTTTTTCTGCTCATAATGGGCAAACTACATAGTACTTGACTCCAGGCAGGCAGTTGTTTAGTTCAGGCATGTGTGACTGATCAGTCAGGGAGACTGCACATTCACTTCATCCCAGTCCTAGAGAAAGCCCACATGATTTTTATATAAGGCATAGTTCCTCTCAAAGCATGTGTCATTCTCAGCTTGTAGAGGAATTCATGTTTCTAACAATTATACAATGCTCTAAGGTGCCCAAAAACAAATATTTTAATTTTCCACCCACTTCGCTCCATTCCACTTCCACCCATATAGGTCATAGTTCAAAAATGACTCAGTGTGAAACCTCATTAAAATATTTACTTGTACAAGAGTATAACCAACACTGTTCCCTGAATTAATCTCCTGTGCTTTTATTGGAGAATTCTCATCCAAAAACTATCTATGTCCAGGTCTGGCAAAATTATAGTTCACAGTGAATGCCTACATTGATGCCCAACATCATAATGAATATGAGGCTATTGTTAATGATAAGTCTGAAAGCTGAGGGCCCTGTCTCCATTGACAACATATAAATCCTGTTCCCAGACTTTCAAAAATAGAGCAGTCCCAAGACATTTTTTTTACTATTAATAGTCATTTCTATTCAGTTCCTAAAGACCATCAACAGGATGAAGAATAACAGGGTTATTGTCTATACTTGAAATATATTATAGACCATGGGATTATGTTTCCTAAAGTCTACAGAAGGAAGTGTTATGCAATAAGATAATTAGTGTAGCTGATATATTAATACACATAGTACTTTGATTTTATATTTAGGAAAGCACAAGTTATGTGCCTTAAATATGCCATCTGTGGCTCATAATTCACCACTGAAGGATCTGAAGACATAAGTATGTATTAGCATTACTAATCTGTGTCGCATGAACGTCAAACAAAATCTCTATTGAAAGTAAATTTCATAAGCTGAAAAGCTGCTGCTACTGGCTTCAGCATGATTCTGCAGGGCATGATTGCCCTGCCTTGCCCCTGATTTTGACAAGAAACATTCTTTCTTGTCCTTACTTCAAAGCTTATAAAAAAATTTAAAAGGCATCTTTACTTTTGGACATGAGGTCTTCCATTTTAACAGTAAAGCAAGTCTTGGGGTAAAAAAATAGTTTTTTACGTGATAGCAATTTCTGCATTTGACTGTATAATCTTGTTTGTTTGATCTAAATCATTCCACAATTTCTAAAAGATTTTCCTTCTGCATTGTTTGTACTAGGTAATTGTAATTTGTTAAGTGCTGTCAGTGTGCTTGACTCTCCTTGCTCACGTTAGCTGCATCCAGACGTGCGTGGACATTTAGTTCCCTGGGGACAACTAGTGGCAGTGCACCTTGTGCCACCGCTAGTTGTCCCTGGGGAATGCCTGTGCCACGTGTGCTCTGGTGTGCAGCAGGTTACCCTGGGTGTGGTAGCACTGGGCTGGCTCCAGCAGTCTTACCTGTGGTCCTGGGGGCCTCCCAGGGCTGCATCAGTGGTGATCCTGCTGTGTGGAGCCTGGCCAGCAGTGGTGTGTGGCTCTGGCCAGCCAGGCTCTGGCTCTGGGCGGCACATTTTGCCGCCACGTGCACCACTTCACATTTTTTCCACGGGTTTTTTTGATCCCTGGATACCCTGGAGAATAAGTGAACGTACGGTATGTGGTGCCGCAGATCACATGGCCACGCTCATCTAGACACAGCCATTGGGGTGCAATTAGCAAGTAGCAATAAACTCTAGTGCGGTTTGTGCTGGAGTTTCTTGCTCCCAGGTGCAGCGTTTACACGTGCCCAGGACTGCATCACATTGAGCTGGGGCAGAGCAGCCTTGGCTGTCAGGGGCTTCAGGGAGTCAGCCTGCCAGCCCAGGGCTACTTTGTTCTGGCTTAATGTGCTGCAGAGGAGCTGGCTGTGGCACGAGTGTGCTACAGTGCGGGGCTAGCCAGCAGGCAGCACTTGCACTGTAGCACCCTTGTGCCCTAACCAGGCCTGGTCCACCATCTACACATGTGTTTTGGTGCACATAACTGCGCCACTGTAGGATAGTACTTGTCCTGGAAAGTACTATCCTACAGCAGAATTAATTAATTTACTATAATGTACAGCTTATAATAGGGGCACATGTGTAAACAGTGACACTACTGCAGAGCTAATTAGTCAGCTCTGTAGTAAAGTTTACATGTAGATGCACCCAGCAACAACTAATATCTTTGACGGAACTATATGATTACGCTGGTAAAGATATATGGACTGGCTAGAGACAGTTCCATTATTACAGTCAACAACTATCTGGAAAAAAACTTATCAGAGAGAGAGAGGAAGAGACACTAGTATAGTAGACAAGAGTTTTCCAAAATTTGATAGGTAAGAATAAAGAGAAGGCAAAAAAATAATTTAGAACTATATATTGTACATGCTGACTAGTGATGATAGCAGGTTTTATGTTTAAAATTCTAATTTAGTAGTTATGCATTTCTTAGATCTTTAAATGTGAATTTGGAGGAACAACCACAGGCAAGGTTCTTTGGGTAGATATGATATCTTTATTGGACCAACTGCTAGTTGGAAAAAAGTTCTTTGCAAGCTTTTGGGCACAAACACCCTTCTTCAGGCATTGGGAGACTCTGCTGCTGTTAACAACCACTGATTTATTTTCATGCTGTACAGGGGTAGAGATGTGCCTGCATGACCAGATTGGGATGTGAATCTAAACTTCTCCAAAGTTTAGGGGTATTTGTACTCAGGATTTCAACACAGATTCATCTCTAACAAATAACTTCCATTCACTTGTTTTACATTTTCTTACTGCATTCAAAAATTGTTAGGCTGGGGGACTTGGAAAGGCCCTAGCGGGTATGTGTGGGTGAGCAGGGATGGAGTGCTGGCACCCACCACCCTGTGTCTCTGGCTGCACATGTGGGAGAGGAGGATTTCACATGCAGCAGCCGCCTCCACCACCCACTGCCCCGTGCCACTGCCGTGCTCTTGGCCGGGTGTGAGGCCTGTCAGCAGTCCATGGAGACACATGTAGAAAAGCAGGGCACGGCAGCACAGGTCAGTGGGTGGCAGGTGCAAGCTCCCTCCCTCCACCCTGCTCCACGTGCGGCTGCTGCCACCCTCTCTCCCTCCCCCTACTCTGCGACTGGCTGCTGAGGGTACACTTCCTAAAAAAGGTTGAAAACCCCTGTGTTAGGCAATTGTAGTGAAATCAGGTTTACGTTCAGGTCTTTGCCATTTGTACCCTTACATTCATTTTATGTTAACAGACTGTGACCTTACAACCCTAGGATTATGTGGATCAAGTAGAAGAAGAAGCTGCACTGTGAGAGCTCATTCAAAATGCCAGCATCTAAAATATTGGTAAAAGAGAAACAAAAAAATGCATCTGACTTTGGTAATTACTTTTGTAAGAATGTTGTTGTTGCTTTTTTTTCTCCTGTGGTAGAAGTCCGTGTATGGGAAGTTCTGTAACTGTCACAACTATAGGAGGATGGTGTCAGGATCTGATCCCACAGACACCTTAGCATGGCCTTAACTTGACTTTTGTGGGATAAGTTACATGATTAAAATTACTTGCATGTATAGGTGCTTGTGGATCAGGGTTTGGTGGTACAGGAGTCTTACCTATGTCAGTGACTCAAAAAAAACCGCCCCTAGCTTCTGTTGCTGCTGCCACTGCAGTGCAATATGCCCACCCCAGCTGTTGCTCTTAAAGCAGCTGTGTGGTATCTGTGCATCTGGCTGCTGCTGCAAGAGCGACTCTGTGGGGCTGCTTTTGCTGCTGGGATACAGACTCCTCCATGGGGGTGGGGGATGATTCTGGCACCCCTCCTAAGTTGGCACCAAGGGCTGGCACCCCACTCGCCTACCCCTAGTAATGATACTGGAAGAAGGCTGACTACTTGACTAGGTAAAAGATCCTCTCAAGCCGCTCATGTGTCACGGGCCACGTACAGGTATTATGTTTCTACTAGGAGAATCACCAATTTCCCACTAGACATTAGGAGCATATAAATGTTTATTCAATTTCTCCTGGAGGAAACATGGCCCCTTTTGGGAGAAAGAGCTTCCCGCTTGACAGCTGGGACATTTTCCTTGTCAAAATTTCTCTTGCAAGAATGAACACCTGTATACTTTTGTTCAACTGCTCTGCGATCCATTGGAGTCGAACGGTAGTTTCCCCTGTGCCTTCCCCACACTGTGGGGACTCCAGCCTGGGTAATGCGTAGGGGCATTTTTCCATAGCTTGAACACTCCCATGGGGACCCCCTGGTCTGGAGAAGGTGTAGTGGGGTATTGCCCTGCTGTTCCCTGCTTGTTCCCTGGACTGGGGTCCCCAATTCTTGGGAATGGGTGTGAGGGCAGGATCGCCCTGCTTCTCCACTCCCTTCCAGGTCTGGTGCAGGGCTATGAGTGAGTGGCTCAAAGCACTGCGCAGGGGGCAGCCAATCAGATTCCTCTGTGGCAAGTTCAAAGCTGGCATCTGTAGCCCTGCACCAGATCTGGGGAGGAGTGGTGCCACAGGGCAGTGCCCTCCCACCTGTTCCCTAGGTTGGGACATCCTGGTCTAAAGAACAGGCAGGGAGCAGTGGGGCAGTGCTTCCCATGCCCTCTCCAGACCAAAGTGTCCCCTGTCTGGGGAAGGTTTGGGGGGCAGTGGCAGCTCAACTCCAGTCTGGTTTATTGGAGGGGAGTGAAACAGCAAAGAAAGACTCCTTTCCTGTTCCCCAAATCTGAGTGTTCCCAAGTTGGGGAAGCACAGGTAGTCCATCCCACCACTCTATTCCCCCAGGAATGTGAGGAGTGGAGCAGCCACTGCTTCCCAAACCTTTCCAGACTGGGATCAGCCATCTGAGGAAAGCAGGAGAGCAGGAGAGAGGGGATAGTTGCAGGCTGAATGCCTGTACTGCTCCCTCTCCTGGAAGCATTTTTAGCAGTGAAAATTTTTGAGACATTAACACCTGCTCATACCCACAGTTTTAACAATAGTATTTTCCCCTTAACCTTGGGCCCATTCC
>NW_005842508.1:11045-49092 GCF_000455745.1 Alligator sinensis
TCCTGCTTTCATTCTGTAGGAACAGGATTTGACCATGTAGGTTTTTGAGGTAATGGGCTGTTATTTATTAATTTATTCTTAGCATTGCTTTTTTTGGCATTTAACCTTGATTTTGTTTTTTATATACTCTCAACTTAATACCTAACCTTCTGGTGGCTACCTGTTCATGTTATATTTTGATTGGCCTCAGAGAGTGCCCCAAAAGCAGCTTGTATCCCTTTGGAAAATGGAAATCTCAAGATCGAAGAAAAGGAACCCAGATTATCTCTGCAACACTTTAATTTGGTTTAAGTTAGCTTTTTTACATTTTCTTTCCAGATGATTAGATATAAGTGTATAAAATCAAAACATATCCTATATTCCTTAGTTCTGAAAGGAGTGAAAATGTTTAGCACCAACATTTTAATTTTACTGTCAGAAACAAAATTAATTCAGTCTACTACTAAACAAGTGAAACATCACACTTATATGTGAGTACAGAGGTCACTTGATACTTGAGTATGAAAGGACTATTGAAATGCCACCTCTGTTTTCTTTCTAAATCCAGACTCCTTTTGTGTGAAATACCTCGAAACCATTCCTCACTGGAGTGCCAACTAGTCCTTAAAACTGATCGCAGGCATCAATCAGCTTTCAAGTGTACTTTAATTTTTGTAATGGTACCAGAATAGGTATATAGTCCAATCAAAGCCTATATGAAAAAAGTTATAGGACCAAATTAGTTTCTGGCATAAGTAGGAACACTCTTTGTTACTTAAACTGCTACTATTTTAGCTGTTTTGTATAATTTTAGGTTAATCCTAATGCAAATGATACATTTAACAGAGATGTTCTAACATTAAAAATGGAACTGACAAAGGATTTCTTTCTACAAAAGCAGGAAAAGAAGTGCCCTGTACATAAAACAATCCGCCCTCTTAAACCCTTGCACTGAGAAATGTATACTGTAACGTCACAACACTAACCTTGTGGGTTATGCTGGTTGTTTTAAGGCCACGGAGCCATACACAAAAACAACAACATCAAAAAACCAAGTACATTTCAAGGTTTCCAAGATACCAAAATGTCAAACTCCAACTCATCAGCAGCCTAAACATTTCATTTTCCCTGATGCAGTTGAAATGTACTGAAATGCACTAAACATTGCTGCAAACAGAAATTTTAGAAGTAAGAAGTAATGTAAAATACACTGAATACAATAAACTAACAAATGTAAGGATTCTTATACTTATTAAACTATTAATCTTCAGACTGAATGCAACTGAAATTTCAGTAGATAATATACTTGCAACTTTGTCAGCATAGCATTACTGCAACCAGGGATCCCTGCCTGTGGCTTTAGTTTCTCCTGGATGTGTCTATGCGAGACGCTTAATGCACAGTAGCCTAATAACACCTTGCAGCAGCATGCCAGGCAAGAACTGTGCTAATATGCTACTGTGCAGTAGTATTAGGCTACTGCACAGTAAGCATCACTAAAAAACTGTGCTCTGGCACTACTGCTCAGTAACTGCAGTTACTGTGCATTTAGTTAGTACTTTATTAAGCAAGTACTGAACTAAATGTGCGGTACTACTGTGCATTAATGGATGTGTAGATATGTCCACTGTCTGCAGACCATACTGGGCTTGGTCACATGTAACAGTAGGCCCTAGACCAGTGGTCAGCAACCTTTTCAGGTTCAGGGCCAGAATGACCCAACTCCAGTGAGAGGCCAGAGGGCACTAGGATCTGGCCGCTGCTTCTCTTCCCAACAGCAGCGGGAGAGCTCTCCCTGCTGAATTCCCATGCTCCAAAGCCCCACATCCTAAAGTTTGTGCAAATGGCTCTGTGCCTGCCAACCCCTGCTTTAGGCCATTAAACAAAATGGTTAGTTTTGGTAATCAATGGTTACTGCATTAGAATACAGTAAAGACAATTTTTCAAAGATTTTCAAATACATCAATTTCAAGTCTCAACCTGCAATAAATGGCATTTTTAGCAGTGTCTGTAAACAGATATTTCCCCAAAAAGGTGATTAAAGTAGATAGTTATTTAAATGCAAAAGAAAAAGACTTGAAAGTGGAGATGGGAGGTTAGGATTGTAAATATTTAAGCATCTGCTTCAGTAGCCTGATTTTTAGGAGTCCTATCTTTAGCAATTCACATTGCCATCAAAGGGAACTACTGAATGTCTAAAAAATAATAGGCTACTTTTTAGGTGCCTGAACAGAGGAGCCTCACTTTTCACTCATTTGGTTTTGAAACCAACACATTCAATTACAGAACTGAATGAGAAAGCTCTGAGAATGAGAGAAAGCATTGTATTGTGTCAGGGTGGATGATAGTTTTATGAAGAGTTTAGACTATGGATTGTATAGGATGGTCAGTATAGGGGTGATGCTGCCTCAGGCATGGGGCTGGACTGGATGACCTCTGGAGGTCCCTTCCAGCCCTAATTCTTTATTATTTCTATTCCTTAATAAAAGGTTTGATTCATTCGTGTACAGTTTAAAAGGATTAATTTAAAAGAAATTAAACGTTTTTATGGAAGGAACTGTCCTCACCACAAATTTAAAATTCTCCTGGCTTTCTCCTATATTCTGAGGGTGAGCTGCTATACTTTCTCAATTTTAACCTGCCTTAGGTGATCAAGGTGCAATTCTGCTTTTTGAGTGTATTTGAGATGCTGTTTGTTATATATAAGGGACTAAGGGCACATCTAAATGTGCAAATAATCCAGGAGCAATTTATTCTACAGTAAAGTACCTAGACTAAACTCTCCCAGGCACACATCTACGCATGCAGAGATGCAGGGGCAGATTTGCTGCTTCTAGCAGTAGACTGCTCCTGCTCCCTGCGGCCCTGTACCAGGCCCCTGCAGCTGTCAGGGGAAGGTCTAGGCTCTTCCTGGGTGCTAGCCCAGGGGCCAGGAGACATCTGCCTCCTGGTGGGGGCTGGGACATTGCTCCCTGCCCCCAGGAGCTGCCTGCTGCCAGGGTGGGTTCTGTCACCAGAGCCTGGGCATGGACAATGTCCTCCTGCCCTGACATCAGGGAGCTCCCAGCTCAAGCCCCGTGATCATGGGGACAGGGCTGGGAGATCCTTATCTCCCAGCACCAGCTCCATGGTTGTGGGGCTGGCACTAGGCAAATCTCCCAGCTCTGGCCCCACAATCGCAGGGCTCAGGCTGGGAGATAAGGATCTCCCAGCCCTGGCCCCATGATCATAGAGTGGTGCCTGGGAGCTCTCTGCTACCAGGGCAGGGGGACATTGTCCCCATCTGGGCTCCGGTGGTGGAGCCTGCCCTAGCAGCAGGCAGCAACCAGAGGGAAGGAGCAATCTACTGCCCCCTGCTGCCCTGCTGACTGGCGCACATTTGCTCCTGATCAGGTGTCTACATGTGTGCTACTGTACAGTAAATAATCTTGAGTACATTTGCTACTTGCATTTGCAGGTAGCAAATTTACTCATGATTAGAGCAAATTACTGTGCAGTAAGCTCTAATCTCAAGTAAAGTGTCTTGTGTAGATGCGCCCTAAATCATTTTTCATAAAACCGGGTCAATTTGTACCCTCCAAAAGGAGATAAGCTACTGAAGTCAGTGGAATTGCATACTGATCCTGCCTGTGTTTCTTGTTCCTTCTGCTGAGGTGGAGATGATGGGATATACTCAACATTTCAGTTTACCTTTCAGATCTTATACTAAGGCTGGAAAGCCAAAGTAATCCAGCTCAAGAAGTGGGTATCCACATGAGTAACATGAATCTAGGATTGTTTCTCCTTCAGATCTTGCACCTTCACCAGTTGCAAGAAACAGTGTCTAAGGGTCCCTTAACTTCCACGGGCTTTGGACTAGACATACAGGACTAAAGTTAGGAACATAAACATGGAAGTAACCAATATTCAAGGACAATCCTGAAAGTTTTGGCTTAAATGAATTGTCAAGAAAAGCAGTTTATGACAAAATTATGATAGGAACCCAAGAATTCCTGGGCCCTGTTTCTATGCCTAGACCATGCCTCTGAGTATATGTCTTCATTCTAATTAAAGGTATTACAAAGCTTCACAAGACAGAAAGATAAACGCTATCAGACATTCATTTGTGTTCACTGAATACTGTCTTAGATAGCCAGGTTGCTAGTACCTGCAGAAATCTCCTTCTGCCTCTGGCAGGGTCAGTGAAGCCACTGGATTCTTCATTAGGTCTGCCACAGAGTTGTCCTTTGGAGTCACATAAAAGAAAGGGATTCCAGTGCTGTTATTTATGGGCCCATCACTGACAGGTAAATAATTCCCAAATGGCATCCCTTGGATCTGGAAACACAAACATTCAATTCTGTAAAGTTTTGCATATAAATGTTGTACAAAACTGGAGGCTTCCCCAACATCAGCAGCAGAAATGGAAATAGAGCCTAGATGTTCTGGATCCCAGTTGCCATTGTCACCACTAGACCAAGTGGGCATGTCTACATGTACTATTAATTTGACTGATTAAACCTGGTGTGGTTTGCATCAGAGTTTATTGCTCCTGGGCACTGTGTGTACATGTGTGCCAAGGACTGCAGTATGTTGAGCCGGGTTGGAGCAGCCCTAGCTGACAGGGAGCTCGGGGGGTCAGCCTGCCAGCCTAGGGCTTCCCTGACCCGGCTCAACATACTGTGGAGGGGCTGGCTGGGGCATGAGGATGCTTCAGTGCAGGGCTAGCTGGCAGATAGCCCCCTCACTGAAGTACCCTTGTGCCCCAGCCAGTCCCATCAGTCTCTACATGTGCGTTGGGGCAGAGTAAATCATGCTGCTACAGGACAGTACTTGTGTTACAAGTACTGTTCTATGGTGGTGTTTATTAGTTTACTGTGGCCTAATAAGTCCTCATGTGTACAAACTGAGACTTTACTACAAAGCTAATTAGGCAACTTTTCAGTAAATGTCTTGTATAAATGCACTTGTTACCTTCTAAACTAAACTGATTTTTCATCAGGGATCCTGGTTTTCTCTGATAAAAAAAGAATCTTCAATGTTTGAATTTTAAAAAGTAACCCAAACTCCACATTTTTTCATGATTAAAATGAAACACCACTAATATATATATCATGAAATATATTAATATATATATATGTTATATATCATGAAATATATTAATATATATATTATATATCATGAAAAAATGTGGAGTTTGGGTTACTTTTTTAAATTTGCAAATTGGAGATTTGTTTTGGTATTTTTTATCAGAGAAAACCAGGATCCCTGCTTATCATACTGCTATGACAACACATTCTCTCATATGCTCTCAAAATGTCTTCAAACAGCACAGGAGAAAATAAATTAAAACACATATATATGAATTAAAAAAACCCATGAACACATCTATACCAAACCACATGTCTATCATTTCATAATCTCAGAGAATTTCTATTTTAATTCAGACTTTTAGTTGGCTTTTTTCACTATTTTCCCCCCTATCTATATTGAGCTTTTAATCTGGAAGGTGCCCATATCTGCCTAAATTAAAATAGAAACCATTTTACCTAGAACCGTATTTAAAGTTTTTTGCCTTTAAACACAGTTCTAGATCCTGGTTAGTGGTCCAGTATGGATTGGCTTACAGGCTCTACTGACATCACTTGTTGTTAAATCCTATTGACAGTAATGGAAACAGGAGCAGATCAGTAAGCTGTGTTTTCAAAAACTCACTGTTTCAGCTGTGGACTTAAGCTGTGGACTTAAATAATAAAGTGAAAAAAATGAGTTAATTTAGTGAAACTGGTACATTCCGGTAACAAAACCTAGCTAAATTGTATCATCATCCAGAAAAAAGTCTGGATGATAATATTACCTGGATCACACATTTTTCATTATGTTCATATACTTGTATTGTTATAATGTTTATATGCAGCCTCTTCTGCAAATGGTAAGCGGATTTTTTATGCAGCCACATAACTTGGACATTAAAAATATTTGTATATTTATTAAGATGTATAAATTTAAAAATAGCAGCTATCAACAGTTTAGCACTAGAAGTTTCAAATTGTTTTGAAAATCTGTTTTTTCATACCTGGTTAACTTTATAGTTCACATCCAGAAAGGAAGAGTGAGCACATGAAGTATAATTCATACAAAATAATCACACCTCTTAATTACAAATTTTATTATAAATCCATTTTTTTACTTATGTATTGTAATTACAGAAAGCTAACCACATTCACTGAATTAATGCTGCATTTCCATCAGAAGCTTTTGGTGAGACTATAAATCGTAAGAGTTAAGATATGGGTCAATAGTATCTCTGAAGCCTTGAGATGGAATTACAAACGTGTAGTGTACAAATGAGAATATTTTATTAATGATATCTTTTTAGATTTGACACTTTGCAGTTCAGAGTAACACAAACAGCCAGACAGCAATTGTTTGAACAGTGTTTTTAGGAGGTTTGACTAGCTTCTAACTTTTACTTTATGTTTTTTAAATATAATTTTAAACTTAGTAATTTGTGAACAGTTTAAAGGAACAGTGAATTTAAAATAGTCTTTCCTGTTTGCAAATATTAGTGATAACTGGGTCCAGCTCAAAGCTGCTTTGTTTTTTATTTATTTGTTTATTTATTTTCAATCAAAAGGCAGTTTTTTAAATCTGGAAAAATTAATAGCCCAGTATCAGTACTGCCAAATCTGTTTTGTACCACATTGCTGACACAAAAGTGGTCCTGAGGCTGGCAGAGCTAATTATGGTAAGATGACCCTGGGATAGACAGATCTTTTGGTAGCACAGAGCTAGTGTAGCTGCTCCCAGCCCATCTCCCTCACCTTGCAACTGATACAGAGAATATAGATCACGCAAAGGGGACATAGCTAGTATACCCTTTTATTCTGTTGATCCCTTGAGGCCATCAAAGTCAGTATACCTTAGAGCAGGCTGCTCTGAATTAATACTGGGGTGGGGGAACAGTTCAGTACACAGTCAGCCGAAGGTTGAAGGAATGCAAAGGCCTCTCTCCAAAAACTATAATGTAATCTGTTTGGTTGCAGCAGTGGATCTAGCCCAATGCTTTTTCTCTTCTTTTTCTGCACCTCATTAGGGTGGCCTTTAGCATCTCTTCCACTGAACTCTTAAGCATGATTTCCCATCCTACCCTAACTAGCAGAGAAGCAAAACTGTAAATGTTGCTACATATGTGCCTGCGCTGTACTTTTACTGGCTGTTTGAATAACATTACTGACAGCTTTTATTATTTACCCTGCATATTTTGTGGCTGACATCAGGAGATGATTATGAAATAATAAAATATTGTTTTCTGTAACAGTGCTGGGCTGTTATTATGCAAATTTGCATTATAATAAACTGTAATGTTAGCAAATAATTTGTAATTTATATTGAGAAAGCTTTTCCAAAACAGAATAATTATTTACTGCCTTTTTCAGAACACTAAAACACAAGCAATAAATCTGCAAGCCCTCTCTGGCTGTTCAGCTCAGCATTAAAAGAGAATTCTCTATTGCTAGCATAAGATGTCACGGTACCTTTTCCTGCGTGGACTGAGTAGCCAAGAAGCCCCAGCTGTTATAATGGCTCAGGAAACGGGCAGTTCTGATTGCTTGCTCCAGAGGAGCAATGCTGTCGTCTGTCGCTTTGACACTCTCTCTCCTGTAGGAAAACATCCTAGAAGGAGAGGATACCTGCTTGGATCTTCCAGCCACTGGCCTGGACCTCATTTGCCCATCTTCTTTGTAAACAGAGGCCGGGTAGCTCTGCTTCCAGATGCTAGTCGTGTCTTCCAGGAGTGCAGGGAGAGCTTCCTCGTTGGAGGAGCTATCCAGTTCTTCCTCCACCTCATTGGTAACAGACCAGGAGACAGAGTTGACTATCACATATCCCCAAGCAGGAGAAAGCATCATGCTACACCAAAGCAACCAGGAGAGCCAGGATACAGACACAGTCCTTTTCCTCAGCTGTATTTGATAGCAGCACACAGACATTTTGTAACAAACACTCCGGGCTAAGAGCCACACTGAACCTTGCCTAGCCTGAACCTTTGGAATGAGAGCAGCACCCTCCTGTGGTGAACGCTGGCACAGAGCTGAAATACACTTGCTCTTATTAAAGCAATATCAGCCTGTAGCGTCGCCATGTAAACTACACAACTCTGCTGCTTGGAGCAGAGGCTGAAGTAACACAGAAGCTTAAGCAACAACTAGCAAACAAAATAATTTGTCTAAGACCCAGCTCCGCTTGAAGGAGCGTCTCAACAGTCTACCCATCACACAAAAAAAAATGTAGTAGAATGTCTACAGAAACTCCAAAAAGTATGACAGCTTGAACATGAACAGCAAAGGGATGCAACCACTTCTGTCACATTGTATACGGCTTCCACGCTTTCTGTCCTCCCACCTCCCCATCAAGCCTTGGGCTGTGCCTTTGGGCTATATTATAAACTGCTTTGTCAAATACCCACAGCAGAAGTCATGGGCTATCTACTTGACTGGGATAGTTAATCACTCAGGAACAATCCTGCCTTGAGAAAGGGCCTGGACTAGATGACCTCAAGAGATCCCTTCCAGTCCTATTTTTTCTATGATCCTATTTGATAAAAATACAGATTTAAAAATCAATTAGATCCCTGGTACAGTAGCATATATCAGAGCTCTGCACAGTTTCTTATAATATGGTATGTTGATGGAGTAGTCAGGTTTTTTTTATAAATAAATGTTATCTATCAAGTATGCTCTCTCTCCTTATACTTTTTTCCTTTGGCAAATAGCCCTAACTTGATCCCTTGTCATAGTAACCTGGCTATTCTGCATTTTGATATCCATCCCAATTATTGGATTGAGAACCAAAAAAAAAAAAAAAAAAAAAGAAGGTTGAAGATAAGCAAGGATTTTCAAGAACAGAAAGATGGAAAGTTAAGCTAGTTTCCCTCCCCACTTCAGGAAATGTCTTCTAGCTTCTTGGGGGTTGCCTGCCACCTTCTCACCTTTCCTGCACTAGTGCTCCACAAAACTATTAGAAACAGTTAGTTCCCAGGCATGTCTACACATGCTATTAAGGACACTGAATAAACTCCAGCACAGTTCATACCAGAGTTTATTGCTCCTGAGTGTACCATTTGTGTGTGCGCCCAGGGCAGCAGCACATTGAGCTAGGTCAGAGCAGCCCTAGGTGGCAGGGGGCCCTGGGCTTCAGCCTGCCAACCCAGGGCTGTTCTGACCCAGCTCAACATGCTATGGAGGGGCGGGCTGGGGCACGAGGGTACTTCAGTGCAGATATAGCTGGCAGGCAAGCTTTACTGAAGCACCTTTGTGCCCCAGCCAGCCCCATCAGTGTCTACATGCGTGTTGTGGCATGCTAAATAATGCCCCCATAGGATCGTACTTGTGTACGATCCTATGGCAGTATTTATTAGTTTACTGTGGCCTAAAAGGGCCGCATGTGTAGACACTGAGACTTTACTGCAGAGCTAATTAATTAGTCAGCTCCACAGCAAACGTCTTGTGTAGATGTGCCCAAGTATTACCCAGTTTATTTCTTTAGGCTAATGCTTTTGTGATACAATTTTAATGTATCAGTTTATTTCCAGGATTTTGCTAGATCATTCCTTTGGTACTATGGTCATATAGGAAAATAAGACAATATAATGGCTGGCATACGAATGGGAAATCAATAACATATTATACATACTATTCTGGCTTGATTAATAACATTGTATGTGAGATACTGACTCTGCAGTATCTCAGCAAAAAGTGGAAAGTTCAGCAAGAATTTTTCAAGATTCTTGACAATACCAATTCCTGCCCCTGAGATTAGAGTTGAGTTCTGTGTATACTAAATGGCATCCCTATTTCTGGGTTACATACTGTAGATAAAAAGAAACATTTGGTTAGGTCATTAGTTTTGCCCATAGTTCCTGTCAAGTTTCTTTGCCACTGTGGTTTCAGGAAAGGCTTTCACATTACTAAAGATAGAAACACAGAAAAGGGTAAGATGAAAAAACAACCAGACAAATACATTCCACAGCAGGATTTCTTATAGATTTATTCAAATATGCCAACCAGTTTAAAAAGATCAGAGTTAAAAACAATAACAACAAACTTTAATACAACTGCATAACTGGTAATTACAATCTCCCCTTATCCCCAAATTCCCAGGAAAATACAACATTTTTTTTCTTAAATATAAACTACACACATCGTAAGTGCAATACACCCTTGCAAACAATTCTTAAAGGTCTGTCTGGTTTTCCCTTAAGCAAGTACCACTGGAGATCTACTGTGGATCAGAGGTGCGAATAATAAATCTCTGTCCATCTTTTAGAGTAATGAGTGCATCCTTTCCAACTGGAAGATTCAGTTTAACAGAACTCTTGGTAATTTTGTCTTCCAACATAACTTGGAGGAGCTGAAAATAAAACATCAAATATTGTAAGTATTGTTACTGAGGAGAGGTTGCATCCAGTCTCTTCTTTCTACTGAACAACATGTCTTTTCTTTTACCTGTTTCTTCAAACAGTGTGCTGGTTAATGGGTTCCTGCATGTAATTAGTACATGCTGAATTCAATACCTTGCATGTTTAGGATTGTGCCCCAAACTTTTACCATTTAATTTCACCAAGTGAGTCTACACTGAACTCACAAAAGTTATGGCAGTGTAGCCTGGTGCTCTGTGAATGAGTAACTTGGCTACCAGAAGCAGCTTAGCAATGGCAGTGTGGGCTAGCATGCAAAGCAGTCTCAGTGTACCCCTAGTCTACTCATGTAATGGGACACAGTTAATAGGAACCCCAAGCCAACCTTTAACGTATGATTTATAGTTGTACATACTACTCTGTCATATCCCCTCTTATTCTCTATTTCTCCAAAATTTCTCCCAGCCCTTTCAGTCTCTCTTTGCCTGAAGTGCCTCTCAAGGCTGTGATCTTGCCCTCACTGGTATCTGTGCTGCTTCTGCAGTGATCTTGGGAGTGCTACTCTCCCACCTGCTCCAGCTCCATATGTGCTAAACCAGAAACAAAGCTGCCCTGCGGCTGCACCTGCCAAAACTCTTGGGAGGTGTTTCTGGCAGGCCTTCAGCACAGTGTTACCATCTCACATCCAGAGCCAGCAAGGCCAGAGTGGGAGGCTGGTGAGCAGGGCATACCTGAATATAGTACTGCCAACACTGCTGATATACCAACTGGAGTCAATCAGAACTTTACCTTGACTTCAGTGTGGCCAGGATTTCACCCTGGGTCTCTAACTGCTTTAATTAACATTTTTTACTGTATCTATAACCTGCTTGATTATAACAAGCAATGAACTGAGAGCACATCACTGGTTTATATGAGGCAGTTAACTGTTTCCTTGTTTCCTCTATCCTCTTCAAAATTAAAGCACTGGGTTTGCTTGTATGGCACCGCTAACCCATTGAGCTATGTACAGTGATACTCAGGTCTGTTCTCCCTGTGATTTGCAGTAGACTGTATGTGATGTGGGCGTAGAATTGGATTAAAAGCTACAGTGCAGGGCTCTGAAGATAAACCCACTGCAGGAGTTCAGTTTAATGGGATTTTAATTTGGTAACAGGTGAACAAAGAGAGGAAGCACAGAGTGAGTATGCTGGGGTATTATAGATGAAGGAACATTGCTCATGCTGTGAGAAAGAAACTGCAAGCTCTGTGATAAGAAATAAAGATCAGCTCCACATTTTCTTAGCTGCACTTCAATACATTACAGCACGTTTCAAACCCATCTATTTGTGCGGTCAGTTTGTTCTTACCAATTATTTTGCATTTGATTATGTGGCATTTTATCTGCCACATTGCCCATTGACCCACTTTTGCTAAATCCTTCATTGTCTCATTTTTTATTTTACCCTAATTTTTCTACTAAAATAAGTGTTTTGTTAGGAGATGTTTTACACTGCTTTCTAGAGGATTTTATTAACAATGGTTTTAATTTATTCAAACATGTGCTGGGTCCTTCCCAATTAATTTTAAAAAAGAAAGCAAGAACATGGTCCCTGCACTGAAGAGTGCAGTCTAAATTTGACAAGAAGCAGCAAGTGAAGTCCAGCAACAGATACAGATGGTACAGAAGAGGAAGAATGACGCTGACAATCCAAAAGATGACAGAGTTACTTGGCACAGCACAGACATATATTGACACTGCTGGTTTGGGGGTTTTTATTTATGACTCCTGTTACCATTCCTCCCTCTCACTTCTTAAAGGCTTCAGAGAAGAACAGAGCTTTTTAGCAGTCATTTAGATGAGATGAGGGTGGAGGTGTGACACAGACTTTCTGAGCATAAGAGGCTGCACCAAAATGCTTAAGCAGCCAATTTAGCTTTCCAGCCCCATCACACTTCCCACTTTCAATTCTCTCTCAGTCCTTAATTTTTCCTTCCACTTTCTACTTCTTGTTTCCCATGCCCCTCCACAAATCCACTCTGCCCTCCATTTCCCTGCCTTTACCCCATCCTCTCATACCTTCACATACCCCCCTCATGCTCACTCTGATCAGCCCTGCCCTGCTCCACTTCTCTCCCCCATGGTAAATAAGTGAACTATAGTTTCTCCTTAGTCTACTACTTTGTTATTTCCTCCTAATTCTTAAAGATCAGAGAAGCAGCATGTAATTGTTACAACACCAGTTCCCAGCCTTTCCAGGCTCACTACCCCAATTCCCAGGTGAGCCCATTTTTAACAAATGAATTTCCATGGGGCTCACAACCCTACTCCTAAGTGTCGTGATGCCACTGGGGTTGCAAACCTCATCCAGGAAACTATGCTTTATAAAATTCCCTGCTGGTTTGACTTGATTTGCTTGTATCCTTCTAATGTGCTTTAAGTGTACTTCTTTCATGACTATCATGCTGGGTGCATCTACACATGCTATTAGCATACAGCCATAAACTCCGGTACATGTGGCGCTGGAGTTTATTGCTCATGGGCTCCACATTTATACATACGCCCAGGACTTCAGCACATTGAACTGGATCAGAGCAGCCCTGAGCTGGCAGAGAGATCAAGGTGTCAGCCTGCCAGCTCAGGGCTGCTCTGACCTGGCTCAACTTGCTGTGGAGAAGCTGACTGGGGCACGAGGGTACTTCAGTGCAAGGCTAGCTAGTAGTCAGCCCTTGCACTATAGTACCCTCATGCCCCAGCCAGCCCCATCAGTGTCTACACATGTTGCTGCACACTAAAGAACTGTGCCATAGGACAGTACTTGTATTTACGCTGATTTACAAATACTATCCTAGGGTGGAGTTAATTAGTTTCCTGCAGCCTAGTAGGGCCGCACATGTATACTCTGAGACTTCACTGTGGAGCTATTTAGGCAGCTCCACAGTAAATGTCTTGCGCAGATGCACCTACTTAGTCGCACTTTACTTTGTGTTAGGCTAGGTCATGACTCCTGGCAGAGATCTGGGCTTAACATGAAATAGGGCTGCTTTGGCCTGAGGAGTTCACAAAAAGGCATCCTACTGCAGGAAGCAAAGTACTCCTTGGAAAAGAGATAGCACACCCACTGCAACACTCCTTCTGGGGTACAGCTTACTCTCCCAGCTGTGCTAACCTGGCTGTGCAGGAAGGCAGTGGCATGACCTACTTCTTCTCTGCCTTTATATGTGTTGGACAATTGATGGCAGCTGGTAAAATCTCCTTGTTTACACCTGCTTTCCCTGGTCCTCTTTCCTCCTTGCATATCCATGTAAGGGCCTAGCAGAATTTGACCTTCCATGAATTATCCCACTGGAGCCACTGACTGGGTAAGTGGAAGGGTGGTACAAACAAGAGTGAGTTCTCTACTGATGAGGTTTGGTGCAAAGAGAAACTAGTTTAAAAAAAAAAGAAAAACTGCCAGACAGGCTTGGTAAGGTCCTGACATCTAAACAAAGGGTAAGTGAATCTGTCATTTACGGAGAGCTTTACAAAACCTGGAAATGAAGCTGATGGGAGAAATTCAGATCTGAGGGAATGGCTGTAACTACCCTGCACTCTCTCCCATCAGGTTTGAATGTGGCTTTGTGCAGAAGGGTTACTTACCTAAGGACTGCAGTCCAAGCAGTTAGCAATCCACACCTTTGCCCTTGGGGAGTGTGTTGTGCTCTTGATGCTACGGTCAGAACCATATTTGAAAGCAGCAAAGACTGAGATCATATTTTTGCCCCCTTGTGGCACAATCATTTGGGCTTATAGTAGGTGGCAACTGCCCTTACCCCACGTTAGTATCCTTTCTATTCCTGACACTAAGGAAGTGTGTAAGTTGCATAAATTTGAGACATCCAGGATACTAGGAAAGGAAATGTAATGGGGTCCATACTCAGCAACTTATAATGTAACATTGGCTGTGAATCTTAGTGCAGTTAACATGAGACTGGCTCCATTAGAAAACTCTGCCCCTGAGATTAAAGACATATGTTGTCAGTATAGGAAAGAGGGTGAAAGGCCACTGAAAAAGCTAAAACATTATTTATATTAACCAGAGATGATTCATACAGATTCCCATCAACCCTCATCTCTTCCAGTTGGGTTTAAAAAATCATTCAAATGTTTAAAAACAACCATATAGTTGATTTTACCTTGTTGCCTGTGGCTGTGTCTACCAGACAGCTCAAGACCTTGAGAATAACACTGCTTAAATTAACATCACTCTGGCTCTGTGTCAAAGTTACATGTGCTGGTTCTGGGACTTCAACTTGAGGCTGTTCAACAGAAAAATCATCCAGCAGGTGGGCAGGTTTGTGAACTACTTGAACAGAAGAACTGTTCTGCTGAATTACTGAGAGACCTTCTTCTCCTTCCTCCTCTAAATGGGATTGGAGAATATGAATAACGTATTCCAAAAGTAGCAAGTTAAACAAATGCCAGGATCCTAGGTTTAAACAACAACAAAAATCACTGCAATGTCTTTGCTTTTAGAACTTTACATAGGTGCATATTCTACCCATTCAACCTTTAAAGGAATTGGTTTCACTATATTAGTACTAGGTTGAGTGGATGAGCAACCTAGTTTTCCCTAAATAAGACATGTTATCTTACATGTCTGCTCACCAACATCTAAGCAGAATTTTCACTCAGTTCAGATCAGATTCTAAGCATAAACAAAAGATTATCCATTCCTCCCCACTGAATTTACAGGAATGCTTGTTCATCTTCCAGTTCAAATTCTTTTCTAAAATGACCTTCTGCTGCAAGTTTTATCAACAACTTCACATCGTCTGTGTTGCTTCTCACACTGATCAACCATAGAAAACTAGGCTGGAAGGGACCTCAAGAGGTCATCCAGTCCATCCCCCTATTCTGCGTCAGGGTTCATCATACCTCAAATGTTCCTGACATTGTATAAGATGTTTGTATAACTTGCTCTTAAAAACCTCCAGATGATGGAGATTCTATAGGCTAATTTTGTGGCTAATCTGTTCAAGGTTTTACCTAATTTATAATTCCAGTAACAATATTTATCATACCAACCCTCATTGAAAACCCCCCCCAGAGGCTACAATGTATTCTTCACATATGGGGCTAAAAAGTCTAACTGGGAAGAACTTCCTTGCCTTCATTAGACTTTGAATTATGCTTTTGGATTGCAAAGACCAGGCCTTTCTCCTTGTTCTCTTTAGCAGCAGGCGTATTAGTGACACTCAATTAGTACTTAATAATTTGCACATGGAAAGAACACTTTATAGGATCATCAACAGAGGCACATCTTGAATCAATGTGCAGCACACAGAAATTCAATCAGTTTTTAATTAAAAATCCGGCCTCTTCATATTGAGTCTTCTATTGCATGTCTGAGGAGCTGATGCCTCCCTTGCTTCTGCACATCCTGAAGTGATGGTAGATTGAAGAAAACAGAGATGAGGGAAGGATTATTATTTTCTGTGCTGCAAATACAGACACCAGATACTGGAGGTCACTAAGAACTACTAAATGTTCTACAGCAAGGGAATATTGAAACTGGATGTGGTAAGAGGAACAAATATGGAACAAACTCTAAGTAGCACGCAAAAAAGGATGTAAAAGTTGATAAATTCTTATAAATCATTGCTGTTAGGGATATAAGCAAGGCAGTTTGTGCAGAACAGGACCTGGGCTGACCCTTTGTGGTGGAACTTCTGTGTAGACAGCAGACCAGTGTCTTTGATGCAGGACTTCCTAGTGGATACCAGACCATTCTATATTGGGCTTGCAAACCTTCCCCTCCTAGGAGACATTGTGCTAGGAACCTTGTACAGTTCACCACATAGAGTTTCCCCTTAGTGGTTTTTCCCTTTGCTTTTATTTCAAGTTATTGTAGCAATTAGCACTCAGAAAGCAGTTAGTAAAGTTAAAGCACTAGGAGGTAAGCAGGTAGTTAAATCTGCCATCAGGTCTCATTAATAAAGTACCGAGAGGGAGACGGCTAAAGGAAGCAACATGTATTAGCATTTTGTTATGGATGTAATAGCTCAACATGGAGCTAGGACATGAAGGAGCTAATAACAGGTCCTAGAAACGGGCCATATGAGGCAGGCCAAAGGGCCTAAGCCTAGAAGGACAGCCTCATTCCTAGAGGTGTGTTTTCTAGGGCAAGGTTTGACCGCATACCGGAGGGTTACTTGCACAAATTTACAGCAAATTCAGTTAGAACCAGTTTCTTGGGCAACTACAAGTATGTCCACGCAGTATATTTTGATTTGTAGGATGCTCCTCTTCCCCTTCCCCAACAAGCACTGTTGAAATTCAGGAAAGGCAAAGCCTGTCAAGGTTGCCTGAATACAGAACATTAAGAGCTGGGGGCTGATTACCCCAACTGCTTTAGCTCCTTCTGCTCAACCTCAAAGTCTTATTGGAGTGGATCTCCTAGGAGCAGGGGAAGGAGAGTGGGTAGTGATAACTTACAGAGCCAACACTATTAGAGAGCTAGTTACTAAGATGCAAGAAACTGATAACACAATTTATCAAGGCACCAAGGGACACAAAGAGAAGAAATTATTTGATTGCCTAGATACCCCCACTGCTAGGGGCTGGGGTAACAAACAAAGGGCATTGGAACTACTTGGGTATAAGCAAAATTGTTACCTGCTTGGTAAAAATTACTGAAACCTACTGGGAAGGCTCATGAATAATACATTAAGCTGGTTATAAACTGCTTAGGAAAGACTAAGTGGATAAAGCAAGAGTAAAGAACTACTGGTTTCCAAGTGACTGACGACTTGGAAGCAACTATTTTTGAATATTTATAGACCCATAACAGATAGAGCACAATACGGGGTAGCAGTTTGTGTCTGCTACAAGCCATCAAATCACATGACATAACAGGACTATGACTTCATCAGCACATCTATAGTTAGGGATCTACTTAAATCACTGAGGCAAAAGAAAAATCATGGGCTGCACATGGCACCATTTTTGCAGCAGTCACACCCCTGCCACTGATTGGCTGAGGGGCCCTGGTGACTGCACCCCTTGCTGCTGACTGACCAAGAGGGCTGCCCATCATGTGGCTCTAGCCCTTGCAGCTGATTGGCAGAGAGGGGTGGGGCCACACAAAAGGCAGCCCTTTTGTCCAATCAGCAGTGAGGGGCAGGGAGAGATGGCTGCTATCCTTGCTGCTCCCCTCCATGCAGGCAAGCTGCAAGCCATTGTGGCCCTGAGGACTGCTGGCACCCACTAGGGAGAATTTCATGTTTGGTAAGGTTTTTTTCCGGGTGATCCTGTGCCAAAATCGCAGGGATTACCATTTTTGCATGGTTTGCGAAAACCGCTTTTTTTGTGCAGTTTCTGCAAAAAATGCAAAATTGTGAATAGGGTATATATATTGTGAATATGCCTATATATTGTGCACAGGGTGGGGAAAAAACCCTGCACTGTTATGGGGAACTTCAACCTGAGTGGCATAAGCTAGAGATCATATGCTGCTTGCTACTAAAATGTTCTTGGAGTTTGTGAACAAATGTAGATGACAAGAGCCTTGATGACAGGGCTGAGTTCACAGAGCCAGGAATGTTAAGAATAATGAAAATCACTTTTTAAAGTATATCAAACAAAATGAAGCTAACAATGTTGTTGCTAGATAGAAATGGTAGATTGTCAATAATAATGTAGAAAAGATATTTAGAAAGTTTCCTATATACATTTCCGTATTTTTTTTGAATTACACATTCATTCCAATAGTAACTAGGAAGGGTATTAAACTGCCACATTGTCAATTAGACATTTTTACATCAGCAAGCCTGCATACTTTGTACTCAGTGGTTTTAAAATTGTAAGGCTGTCAACCTGACATTGATCCCAAGCAAAATTAACAACAGGTGTTATAGGGCTCAATAAAAATATTTAAACAGGTAATGTAATCAACGCCAAACAATATGATTTATGGGAAAAAGATATTGACAGTCTAACTTGTATTTTGGGTCTTTTTTAAAGGAGATTAGAAAATGTATTGATAAAAGTAATAGGCTTGATGCAATATATTTAGACTTCCATAAGGCATTTGACTTGGTACTTCGCATTTTGACTAAGAAACCAGAATGATACAAAATCAGTATGATGCATATTAAATGTTAGCTCATTGACGATTTTCAGAATGGAACTATGTATGGGAAGTATCAATTCTGAATAGGTACATTTCCAGTGAGCTTCTACAGGGATCAGTTTTTGGGCCTACAATATTTAATAATTTTAACAGTGACTTGGAAGAAAACATAAAATCATTACTAATGAAGTCTGAAGACAGCATGAAGATTGGGAGAGTGGTAAATAACATAGAAGAAAGGTCACTGATACAGAGTGATATGGATTGCTTTGTAAACTGAGCACAAGCAAACAATGTTTTTCTATATAGTCAAATGTAAGGATTAGAAATAAAGCATATATTTTAATAATGAGGGTAACTAACCATTGGAAGAACTTATCAATGACTATGTCAGGTTCACTATGACTGGAAATTTTAAAATCAAAACTAGATGTTTACTAAGAGATATGATTTACTTCATGTATACAAGAACAAAGGCTAAGGGCTATACTTAAAGGATGGGAGATTTTGTTGTGGGGAGCAATAACTCTATTATCCTCCTGGCCACACACATCTTCTCTTCTTGGCTGCCCAATGGGCCAGCTACAACAAAGAGGGTGGGAATACTTTTGGCAATGCCTATCCCATGACCTAGTCATTCGGCCATTCTGCTAGGAAGTAGGAGATGTAGCTTCAAAACACATTTAGATGAGAGGGCTTTAGAATCCGGGTCTTCCACTCCTTGAACAAATACCCTAACCACTAATTTATTGGACTAAAAGGTAGGAAGGTCTTTGTTTTTCTCCACTGCCTCCAGTGCCAAACAGTGGCTAATCACTCATGACTAACGTGTTAAAATATGCAGTTATGCATGCACTCAGTAGAATAGGATTGCCATAGTGTCTACATGGCTAGAGTAGTTTCCCTCTGAGTATACTTATAAGGACCAGATCTAAAATTTACATAAGCATAAAAAATGGCTATTACATGGCTATATTTGCATGCATCAAGATCATCAGGATGCCTTTAGGCAAAATAGAATTTGGGCCCTGAGGTCCACACTTCAAAAATGATGTTAAAAAACTGTGTATAGTTTAGAGAAGAGCCAGAAGAATGGTTATAGGACTAACAGATATACCTCACAATGAGCAGCTCAAGGAATTTAATCTGTTTAATTTATCAAAGGGAAAGTTAAGGGATGATTTGATCACAATATATAAGTAGCAGCATCAAGAATATAAATTTCATAATAGAGGGATCTTGAGTCCATCAGGTACATCAAAATCCAATGGCTGGATATTGAAATCACATAATTTTTTATTAGAAATGAAGACTGAATCTTGGAGTCCAAGGCTCACCCTCTCTTCAGGGTATGCTTGGGTAGGCTTCAGGAGGTACTCCAACAGACTGTGAGGCTGAGGATCCCAAGCAAGTGACAGGCAAGAGAAACCTATGAAGTGTCTAAAGCTAAGTAAGGACAAAGAGCCTGAGGCTGAATCAATTCAATCTTTGCTGGTTAGTCTAAGCTGTGTAGATTGAACTCATGAGCAAGTGAACAGGCATTAACCTTTGATTCTGGAAATACAACCACATGCCTGCAGTGGCCACGGCCAGAAACCAGGGGGTGCTAGAGCATGCCTCCCTGCTCAGCTGGAACAGACAGCTTGGGCTGAGACTAGCTCACCCACCCTACAAGAGGGAGCTTGCAGGGGAGGTGCAAAGCATGCTGGGGAACTGTGAGTTAACTTGAATCTGGAGGGGATCTGGGACACAAGTTCAATAAACCAATTTAACCTAAATCAGTTAAGTCTAATACTGCATCTGTTCAGGTTTATCTTAAACTGTTTTTGGTCATTTAAAGCTGATTATGTGCACTTAACTTCTGTTGTGTTACTGATTTGAACCAGTTTCTGATAATTTATATTGGTTTATGTGTAATTTCTGTCCCTAGCTGAAAAGATAGGGCCATCTTGAGGCTAAAGAGACAGTGTCAACAAGAGCTTGGAAGATCCTGGGCATGACTACATGTTCATTAATGCACCTTTGCTACTATGCATTAAGTTTAGTATCTCTAATATGAGGTACTATATAAAGATGCATCAGCCCATGCTAATGCACAGCAGCAAAGGTGAACATTTTTTTTTGTGATGCTTAATGTTCAGTAGACTAATTCTACTGTGCATTAGCACTGTTTTTGCCATGACACACTAATGCACATAGTCCCCACCTTAGCAGCAGGCAGCTACCAGAGGTAGGGAACAATCTCCTGCGCCCTGGTGGATAGCTGACTGGGAGCAGATTTGCTCCTGGTCAGGCATGTACATGAGCACTACTGTGCAGTTACTAATCAGAAGTAAATTTGCTACTTGCATATAGCAAATGTCCTCAAGATTAACAAGGTTTACCACACAGTAATCGTTCACATGCTTACTGCACAGTAAACTAAGCTACTGCACAGTTAAGCATCTCATGTAGACACACCCACTGTTAAGCCACAGCCTTAAACCCAGAGCCTTCACCTGCCAAGATCAGTCACTCACTCCAGTCTACCACTTCTCTAACTGACCAGCAAAACTGAACAAAGCTGGCCAGAAACCTCCATCCGAGTCAGCCACCTGCCCCATCACTGGAACTGGAGTGGCCAGCCAGGGTCAGCTGACCCTTCACTCTCTCCCATATAAATCCCTGACCTGGAAAAAGAAGTGTTTGGGTAACAGCTTAATTCTTATTCAAGCTGTCTTGCTGTTCCTTATGGCTTGTGCCTGTTCTTGATCTCCTGGCTACCTGACTTGGTTTACCTTTTGACTCTAGGCTCTACCTGATCTTTCGGTGCCCTAATTCAGCTTAACCCTAGACCCTGTTCTTTGCTTGATCTCCTAGCTACTCAACCTGGCTTGCCCCCAGATTCTGTGTTCTGCTTGGCCTTCTGGCTTCTTGACTTGGTTTGTTCCTGGACCCAGTTCTTGGACTGACTTTTTGACCTAGCCTGTACCTGGATTCTGCTCATTGCTCCAGATCCTGGTTGGCCATTTGAAACCTGAGTGACCCCCAGACCTGGCTGCCAGTGACCCAACAGGACGCCTACGTCCATTAAAGCACAGAGGTCTGACTTACCAAAACTGTCCATGTGGGAGAGTGTCATAGCCTTGCTTACTGCAGTTAAGAGGAAGTTCCATCCCAGCTGGAATTTAGCTGCTAGTTGTTTAAACTCTTCTTTACTCTTGCTTGGCTGTAAATAGAAGTTAACCTGATTGATGGTTAGATCAAAAAAAGAAGTACTGAACACTTAATGTAATTTGTACACATAAATATGAATGGTATAAGCAGTTTGTGTTCCTCTGATAATAACACTTGTAGTGCCTTAAAAATTATAGGAACAGACAAGAAATAATTAACTAACAGGAAGTTCAGCTTGTCTTGCTTCTTCCAGGGAGGAAAAATAGGTAAATAACTGCAACAACATAAACCCAAAAAATGAAATTACCAGGTTTAGCCCAACTAGCTGAAAGCAGCAGCAGCAGCACTGAGCTGCTGATAATTCTGACCCACTGATGGAGCAGAAATGGAAAAACTGGGGAGGCAAGGAAAGAAATATGCATAGCATGAAGATAGTTGCATCCGTTTGCATAGGAAGGGGCAGAGTAATACTAATAATCTTCCTACCAGCTGCTCAGATTTCAGGACCCAACAGTTGCCTTAATTGTGACATTGCTTTTTCAGTTTGATCTGCCTTTTTCTATATGATGTAGCTTATGAAGGAAGATTTTATATGTAGGATATCACTGGGAAGTCGGACCAAATACTTGAGTTCCCTGTGTGTATATATAGGATGCATGCACAGATGGAATTTCTGTCTGCCAATTATCTTCTTCCTTTTACATAATCTATTTATGTAAATGTGACAGTCTTGCCTGCTTATTGGTATGCTATACCACTGCTGCAGACTACTGACAAGTAATATGACAATTGTTTTTACTGGAATATGAAAAGCAAACATGGTAAGTGATATGATCAGTATTTCTATTTTGAAATAATAATGTTAATTACGTACCTGAATGACAAAAGTCCGAAGATTGGCAGATATAGAGTTCAAGAAAACCCTAATATCTGTAGAAGTGTCCAGCAAAGAAATCAAATTATTCAAGCCTATAAAATATAAAAGGAATATGCGTTGCTTGCATCATTTGGTTTACCCTTTCCTGTTTAGCAGCGATGTAAAAATACCTTAAGGCAGGGGTGGGCAATTATTTCGGGTGGAGGGCCACTTACTGAGTTTTGGCAAGCCATCGAGGGCCACATGACAGGCAGTCAGGGACAGATAAATATTAATTTTCTAAATTTTTTAGGGCTCCTGTAGGCTACATTTTTACCCACCCCTGCCTTAAGGTCACTGTTCATAGCATATATCAACACATTCTGGGTCAGACTGTGCCACCCCTGATACAACTGTGTAGCACTTTACAGAATCAGTCCCTTTCTATTCTTGTTTATATCCATTCCTATTACTGAAGTTTCGGTTGCTCACCATGACTAGGATGGCAAATTCTATTTCCCTAAAAACAGAGGTCCTGGATTTAATTATAAGCATTACCAGGGTGGGTTGTTTTTTTTTTTCATTTGAGATTTTGTGTGATTCACAAAACAATTTTTTTACCTGCTGAGGTGGAGAAAACTGATTTTAAATGAAAATAGGAGACTAAAGAGTTTTTTGACCAATCAAAAAGGTAGACACCATTGTCCAAAGTCAGTGCAAATATGTTATTGTGAAATGAATTAAAAAGCTAACATACCAGATTAAATTACTACACTTGGATCTACACAAAACACAATTTTACTGTGGATTTTCAATAGTATAACTGAGAGCAGAATTTGTCCCAGTGATTTTTTTTTCTTCCAGAAGCTAAAAGCGCAGTGCTAGCCAGATCAAGACACCATCACAAAAGACAGGTAACGCAATAAATCTACTTCTACAAAATTAGGCAATCACTAATGGATAGCTTCAAAGTAATACATACTTTGCAGTTTCCAGGTAGCAAGGCTTGTTTGGTAACTATATAGCTGGGAGAGAATTTGGCCATTTTGTGCTCAAAAACTTGTCTAACATCTCTCCAAACTATATAGTTGGTCCAATAAAAGATGTTAACAAGCAAACTTCATTTCTTACATATTCCCTGGGCCATTATAGTGACAACACTCTGGCCCTTAGATTTTCAAACCATTATATAACCCTTATGCAATTAGGATAACATTTCTGGGAATGAGAAAATTATTTTTCCCATGGGAAAAATAGTCTCAGTAGAGGTTCTGAGGCACCCTTTGTCACACAGCATGTCACTGGTAGAACCAGGAATAAAAGTCAAGACTCGTTCTGGCAGTCTCATGTTCAGTTCAGTAGATCAAGTTGCCTGCCTCTAATAATTTCAATGGCAGATTGTTAATTTAAGAATGTTTGCCATTCTAGTCCTATCATTATTCATTAAAATTGCAAATGCATTACATCATTGCTTCTTATAATAAACCCTGTACCTTTTGCTGTACAAATCAATCTAGGTTTTCCATGCCAAAATGTAGTGGAAAGGTACTGATTCTGCAATGTTAATAATCTGTCCTATTCACCAAGCAATATCTAAATCAGGCCACTTGCAACAAATTTTATGTGCTTCAATTACTAACACAGGAAAATGTCCTAAGCCCCCCGCCCAACCCTCCATACTTGTCTCTCCTAAAGACAACAGTAAAAAAATAGATATTTCTAGATGTCAACCTTGTGCTCAAAACACATTGTTTTGATGGCATAAAAAGTTGCTGCTGCCATAGAAAGCAGCACAACAGAACTAGAACTGAAAGCCTGTCATTATTATACTTTAATACTCGGTGAGTAATGCTCCATGTTTCAATCTCAATTTTATTGGACCTTTTCCAACAGTGTTACAGCAAGACTATGCTTCCTGTTAGGGCAGCTATCATGAATAAACAGAGAAGATATGGTAAAGCTTTAATTGCATGTCAACTACAAGTTTCATTTAATGGAGAAGAGATACAAAACATTACATTTGAGCTCCAAGTCACTTTCCATTCCATCCACATGCTTAAACTTCTTTTGCAAGGTGTTTCCGGGAATGTCCACTATTTCCTGATTGAGGACAGCATTCAAGTCTGATTTTAAAGCACTGACTCTGCTGTTGTTGTTCAAGACTATTCTCATTGTCTACAGATAATAAGAAAAGAGTTCATGTTTTCCATTTTAAGCCCTCAGTCTCTGCCATAAAAGTATCCTTATTTAATAAGTTAGAACATGGAGTTTAATGATATTATTCAACCAATATAGCCAGTGCCTAAATGACCATTAATGATCTAGTTAGGAACCTACAGATTGTGTATTCAGCAATACAGATGTACTTCTCATGTTGTAATCTTGAGCACGGTAAAGCAGGCAATGTTGACAAGCAAAAAAAAAAGCAGATCAATACCCTTGCCTGCTGCTCTTATGTCAAAGAAGATACTTACATCCAAAGAATTAAAAGGTATATAAAAACGAATGCTTCCTCAATACCTTTTGGCTCAATACCAGATGTGTACATCTTAATTACATCTAAAAGCAGCTTTTAATTTCTGCTCAGAAAAAGCAGCAAAAACAAAAAACCTAACACCCCAAACCTTTGACAGCTGAAATATTGAGCTGGTTGAATTATTAACAAAAAATAATATTAGTTGAGAATGTGCCCCTGTTTCTCTGAGAATCACAGTGACCTGATTCTAATGTCAGTGACTGCATTTTTCTATTGATAGGTATTCACCATATAGCTCTGCAATTTTCAACCTGTAGTTTATTTATGAATTGTCTATTTGTTTTTTGTGACTGGTCACCTACACCACATGACATTGTTTTGGATTGCTGACCAAAACTTTTTTCAAGGGTAGAATAGTGAAATGCATAACTAAGAACACTTCACAAGGGTGGACTCCTAGGTGAATACCTACTTGTGTCAAAATTCAGTAAACTTTCAGGATTTGCAAACATTTTTGCAAAGGCCCAGCAATCATCTGGATACTCATGAACACTAATTAATATAACCCTACAAGCAGAACTGGATGGCAGCTGGCCCATTTCTTTTCATGTATCATTCCAAACCTGATGGTTTGTTTCTGGATTTTTTTTGGAGGTGGAAGGAAGGGTGTTATTCAACCAAATCTACTACACTACCAATAACATTCCACTTCACAGTCATTCCAATTTATTGCAACCATTTATGGGCAGAATTACAGGCTACGTTTTTCTTCTCCCTGTTCCATCTGGAGTTTCCAGACTCACAGCCCCCACCCCCGCAACAAAAAATCCCAGAATGCAAGCATCTAAATTACAAATCAGGCCTCCTTTCTTTCATCAGGAAATAAGACCCCAAATTTCTGATAGCTGCTGATAAAAGCAAGAGAATGTGACCATGAACATCAATGAGGAAATATGAGTTGTGGCACCTTCACATTGCTGATGGCCCCATCATACTTTTTTATTACTTTAGATCAGTAGTTCTCCAGCTTTTCTAGGTAGTAGCCCACTTTTAAATTTGTTACGAACTCCTAGGATTTTGTGAGATCAGTTATAAAAGAATGTCACTGCAACCACAGTGCGAACGTCTAGAGGGTACACAAGCTAAAGGTTTAGGAAAGCAGAAGATGGAGTAAGGGAAGTGTAAATGGAGAAAAAGACCAAAAAACCCCCAAAAGAACACTGCAATATCTTAGGTTATTACCTAAGTTGCAACTGTCTTCATTTGTGTCTTTTTCTCCAACAACCTAATGCCGTTTGAAGGACACTGCTTTAGATCCGCCTGGTGCGGATCTGACTGAAAGCTAACGGTGACAACCCACAGATAATGCTTATAGAGTGGAGGAAACAACCAGGAAAACTGGCAGAAGTTATACCCACACTTCCCACTCGAAGGGTATTCCCACCTTATCATGTCCCCAATTACTTCTGGATGTCTAGATAGAAACAGATGCCAAGTGTGCTTTATCTACATGTGGTGGGTAGATAACATCTTCCTTTCCAGTGCTGACCTGGCCATAATTATCCATGCTTCCTCACCAGGTGGCTAGATTGCTGTCAAGCATGCTACAAGTGGGGGTTATATTTATACCATTCACAAACAGCAGTGACACAGTCATTACCAGGTGCTTCTCACTTGGAAGACAGTGACAGATGGAGGCTGCCAATTTATCTCCAGGTAAAATTCAAGGTATGCCTGGACTATAGGGTGAATTTGTTACCAGGGTTTTCAAAGGATTTATTTTTAAAACACTTATTATATATATCACTTGTTAAAATATGTATTTTTAAATATATGAGAGGCTTGATTCTCTGGTAGTTTAAGGAGGTCTTATGGTAGGTGTAAATATAATTTAGTCAGGTGAGCTGTAGATGTATCCCTGCTATAAATAAAAATCAGATCTGAAATGTATGGTTTGTGAGTACAGAGTATGGTGTCCCAGAATCTCCAGTTTCCAAAGTTCACTTCGTCCTGCAGAGATGGTGCAAAGTGAACATAAGAATCTAAAGCCAGATACTGCCAATAAAGATCTCCTGCACCAGAAGAATTTTACTCTGTATGAAGCTCAGTGGCACAAACTAAACCTGACTCCCTAATAGCTTTAATATGCACTAGTAGTGGGCAGTGGACAATCAGAAAGTTGCAGCCAGCTCCCTAACAACAGAGCTCAAGTGCAGTGAAGAAAGATGCCCCAAGTTAAAACAAATTAATTTGAATCACTGAGAATTGTAGGCACTTGGGATTCTTGCAGGTCATGTTCTAGGTGCATGCAAGACACAATGTTTAAGAATATGCATGGGCCTGTTCTTCTGATATAATCAGCACCCTCAAGAGCTACTGCAGTCACTGGGAGATAAGCATGCTTAGCACCTCAGGAACAAACCTTGTATGTGTAGGAGGAAGACATTTTGTGTTAGAGGGTTAAAAGAAGAGCTTCTTGCTGGAGTTTCTGGTTATTTTATGTAGGAAGAATAACATTGTAGGACAAGAAGGGGCAGGAGACACACACTATCACAGATCTCCTATTTTGTGTTTCAGGCCCAGAACATCCTTTCCCTGCATGCAAAACCCCAGATAACCCTAAAGAAGGAAGCTCAGTGATGGTTAACTTGCAGAGATTTCCTTAGACTGTCCTGTCAAATGAGGGAGGGTGGCACTAATCAGTGGAAATGGCTTAAGGCTTGGTGCCACACCTGGCATACCCCCAGGATCCATGTAGAGCAGGGGTGGGCAAAATGGCTGATGTGGCTGGTAGCCAGACTCCATTTCCCATCAGCCCCTGCCTGCATGGCTGGGGCTGGTCTCCACAGAGACCCCAGCTCCGAAAGCTCAAGGCTGGGGTTGCCATAGAAACCAGCCTCAGCCCCGCTGGCAAGGCATGTGGCATAGCAGAGCAGGGAGCTGCTCTGGAGTTGTTGGGGTCTTGCGATGGGGTGCAGCTTGCTTTGGAGCCAGGGCAGAGTCATAATCTGTAGCCTGTATGCTCCAGGCAGGGGTGCGCAAGCAGGGGATCATGGCTCTGCCCCTGCTCCAGACCAGGCTGTCACCGCTGCAAGGAGCTGGGGCACAGCCATGATCCCCTGCTTGCACACCCCTGCCCAGATCATGCAGGCTATAGATCATGGCCAGATGCAGATTAAGTTGTACTGGGGCCCTGGGCAAACAAAATTGGAGACCCCCTCATAGGTGGCGGAAGGAGGGGGTTAACAGGGCTTAGCCCCCCCGAAACGTGGGGCAGAGGTAGGACCACAAGGCAGCCTGGCCATGGGTTTCCGGTGGCTGCAGCAGGGGTAAGGTGGGTCATGCAGGCAGCAGTGAGGGAGTGGGGCTGGGGCAGCCTGGGGCTAGGGGAGGAGCAGGTGCTGTATAGCCGGTGGGGTGTGGGACTGATCTGCAAGTGGCTTATCGGGGAAGCGTAGCTCCTGCTGCTACACTCTGGGAGGCATGGGAGGCGCGTGCCCCTGGATCTGCTGCAAGGGGCAGGATGGGCTGCCACTGCAGGCTGGAGCTGGGACTACAGTGGTGGTGCAGGTAAGGGGCTTTGGGGGAGGGGGCAGCCACCTGAAAATTCACTGTAGCCTCCCCACACCCCCTCCCAGCACCACTGCCACCTATCCCAGCAGAGGCCAGGCCCCCCCCACCGGGAAGAGCCCGGTGCTGCCCTGGCTCCAGCCTGCAGTGGCAGCCCGCCCTGCCTCATGCAGATCCAGGGGCACATGCCCCCATGCCTCCTGGGATGTGTACAGTGGCAGGAACTGCCATCCCTATCCTGCACCCCCCAGACAAGCCGCGAATTTGTCTCGTTTCCTGCCCCGACTTGGGGCGGGGTGAGTGCAGGGGTCCCGAGGCCTCTGTCTCCTCTGGCCCAGCAGTGCAGCTAAGGCTGGCTCCGCTCTGACTCTCCTGTTGGGAGCTGGGCTGCAGGGGTTTGGAAGGGGCCCCTTCCCATCTAGTGCTGCTGGGGAAAGCCACTTGGACCCCGCCAAGCTGCGGGGGGCACATGCCAGCCTCTTCTCCCTGCTCTGGCTGAATGTACACACACATACACATGCACACACACAGGTGTGCACACACACAAGCATGCACACTTTACTCTCACTCTGCACATGGACATAGACAAAAAACACACTCTCCATGCCATGAACAGACACATACATGCACAGACAGACAGACACACACACACTTTCCCCTCACAGGACTTCCTCCCTTCCCCACTCTTGATCACACAGAGGCAGTCCTCCCTCACCCCCCACCACTGTGACCTGCCTGTGGCTCAGACTAGCTCCCCACCCGGCCCCTATTACACTTACCTGCAGGAAGTTGCTGCCCAGGTGTCCCATACAGCCACGTAGATGCAGAGGGCTGGGCTGGGTTGGGCCAGGAGTGCTATGCTGCGTCTCTGCAGGCAGGCTGCAGCACTGGGAGGGGTGGCTGCAGAAGGGCTATGATGAATCTGGGGGGGCTATAGTCCCCAAGGCCCTCCCAACACTGCTGCCCACAAAGGCACAGTGCAGCACAGTGCTTCTGACCTGGCCTAGCCCAACTGCCTCACATCCTCCGGCCAGGTGGGCTGTAGCTATCTTGGCTCGGCTAGGCCCCCGCCCCACCAGGTGCAGTGCCACCTGGCCCAGCTCTCTTCCCTCCCCTCCCCCAGGCATGGCATGGCTCTCCTGGCCCAGCCCCAGCCCTGCCCCATTGGTGGAGGGGCCCTGCTTCCAGGTCCCAGGGAAGCAAATGCGAAAGCCGCGGTTTTAAACTTGGTGCCATTTTTGTCTCCCTCTTAGGAGACAAAAATGGACGCCGAGTTTAAAACTGCAGCTTCCACTTCCCTGGTGATGAGGATCCCAGGGTCCTGAACTGGTAGAGGCCCCTGGGCTGGTGCCTAGCTGGCCCATCCATTAATCTGCCTATGATCATGGCTCTGCCCTGGCTCTGGAGTAAGCTGCCCCCCCAGTGAAGATCCGAGCGGCTCCAGAGCAGCCCCCTACCCTGCTCTGCCATGTGCCCTGCCAGCACAGCTGAGGCTGGTCTCCATGACAACTCAAGCCTGGAGCTTTCATGCACAGCGGCAGCGGGCCCCAGCCACACGCAGGGGCCGCTGGGAAATGGAGTCCACTGCTGACCAGATCCAGCCTGAGGGTTGGACTTTGCCGATCCATGCTGTAGAGGCAAAGCTTGAGTCCTTGCAGACAAAATAAGCACTTCCTATCCTCACACAGGGTGGCTGAGTTGAAAGAAAAAAGAGTGCCTCTCTAGAGCTGATTTAGTGATCAGCACCTTCTGAGTAGTTGGCACAGTCAGCTATGTGAATGGGGAGGATGGAGGAGCAACAATTATTTTGCCCAGGATGGAAAAATACCAGTAGCTAGGGATAGCCTGGTTTGCAGGCCCCTTCCCCTGTTCTTTGGCAATTTATCTCCTTTAGAGAGGCCACAGAGTCAAGTGGGGCTCTATCACCTTTTCTGATTAATCTTGGGTCGTAGGGAGGAAAATGTGTGGCTACCATTGTTATCCTCAATGTCATCCACCTGCCTTAAACTGGACAGTCTATTGCTTTTCACAGTGTAGGTCCCTGATTCTATTAGAGAGATTTCTTCAGGATCCAGAGTAGGAAAGAATGCCAAAGAGAGTGCTCCTGGTGTGTAGATTTGGTGGAGACAGGAAGGCGAGGCATGATGTAATCACCAATCAGTTAGTTAAGGCAGTAAACAAACATAAAGCACTGTTTTACTGTGATATTCCTACAGTATGGTATGAATTAGGCTAGACTTAGGGGTGAGTGTTTCATGGATCCTGTTTTTCAAAAGTACTTGAAACATACCTTCACCATATTAGAAAGATACGTCTTTCTTCTTATTCTTTTCACAAAAACAGTCACTTCTGTTAAAGAGAAAGAGGCCATTTTACATCCTGAAGGACACTAATGAAGACACGCTAACTCAGAGCTTTAGAGAGGGCACTCAGCCAGCATCCTGAAGTATCAAGCTCCATCACTCTAAAGCTTGCAGTTAGCAAACAGGAGCTGCCCTGTGAACACTGTTCCCTATACCTCAAATCAATACGGCCATGATGAGAGGATGAAACCTCAACGTTTCCAACCAACACATTTTTCTTCTTATCTGACAGCAATAGACTTTCATATTACAATTTAACAACAATTAAAAGAACATTCATTACACATCTTTTGATATTTAACATTTTAAATATTCACCTTTCAGCTTTTACAGCTGTGAAGGGTAAATATTAAATTATATGCTGGGCACTATACAAACTTTAAGAGGTCCCTGTCTGATCTAAGGATAAAAAAAAAATTAAAATATATTTTGAAGTATAGAGATCTCCAATGATACTATAAAACAAGTTAGAGAACATTCCAGCTAAGCTGTATTTTCCTTTGATTTGGGCCCTTGGTCTTCTGAGACTATGCAAACCATGTGAACCAGAAGGCCACAGATATATATTTCTGGAAGAGCTCTAACATATACAAAAATCTATGTTAAAAGACTAGTATTAAGGATGCCAAGCCAAGTGTTCAAAAGTTAGGATATGCCAGAATTAAGGTTACTTATGCAACTTCAGCTCATCCTCCTTGTTTATATGCATTATGATGTGGTTTTCAGTTATACAATCATGCACTATTTTATCCATAGGAGCCTTGCTTCATTCAGTGCACAGGATGGATGGTGCTCACTTAATGTGAGCCTATTTAATATCTTGTTTAGCCTCACTCTTCAGTAAATGGACTTTATTTATTATACACTATGCATATCTTGCTCTGAAGACAGAATTGTTAATTTCCTCATGTGCTCATCACTATAGTACCTGAGAGCTTTGCAAACATTAATTATCTTCAAAAACCCTCATGAGCAGAAAGGATGGTGTTAGCCACAACCTACAGATGGGAAGTGAGGCACTGAGTGATTAAGGTCAAAAGTATTCACTAATTTTGAGTTCCCAATATAAGACAGGCCCAAATCCGACTCCCTTTTAGGTTAATAAATAGCACTTACACAGCTAAACTTGATCACATACGTGGAATTAAGGGCCACTTGCATAGATTTTACATCTTGCTCCCCTTTCTATAACTTTGCTCTGTCTCAGAGTATGCTCTGAAGGGATCCACTCTGGTCATTTACTCTCTGGCCCATGGCTGTCTATCCAATGGCTATTACAGCAAAATGCAGAAGCAACATTGTCAGCAGCTAGAACCCAGAACACTTCACTTTGAAGTGCAGTGTGTCACTAAGCTACACACCCATTTGTTTCCTTTTCTTCTTGTCCTACATAAACTTCCATACAAGATGCTCTTGGACCTGCAAGTCCATGGCGGGGTGGTGAGAGCACAAAACATGGGTCTCCCACTCCCTAGACAAGTGCCCAAACCACTAAGCTGTTTAGCTAAAAAGTAGGAAGGTCCTCCTCCTTTTTCTCCCTTAGCAACCTAAGTCCTTTTCAGATCAGTCTCTTCTTCATCTTACCCATTCATCCCCACTGGTTCCTAGTTTCAGTTTTTTGTCCAGACAGTCCAGTCTTCCCACTCCACCACAGCTGCTCAACTGATTTCAGTGCTCCACTTGCACAGCCGATTGTGTTACGATCCTCCTGGCTTCCAATCCCAGTCCTCACAACAAGTCTCAGTCATTTCCAGCTTCCCTTCTTGGTTTCCTGTCCCAATATCCCTGTCTAGTTTTTCCTCTCCAGCTCTCAGTTGCAGTTTCTCATCTCCTTGTACACTCCCAGTCTCAACAGACTTCTTCCAATCTAGTCCTTTTCCTCCTTGCTGTTTTGCCTATGCCCTGTTTGGATTGAATCAAATAGTTTTTTCTTCCATCCTACCTGCAGTGGGCTCATTTGATGTACAGGCTTTCTACTGTCACTTCTAGTTCTAGGCCCCACCCAGCCTGGAGCAGCTGGGAACAGCCATTAAAGGGAAAATCTGGCTTTGTCCTTGTTGCTCTGGCCTGAAGCAAATCTCACTGTGGGGATGATGCATAGACAGTTTGCTCAGCAGTAGGAGCTGTTTAAAGGCTCAAGCAAGCTAATCTTTAGATATTCAGGAGAATCTTTAGAGATTTTATCTATTAAACTCTTAAGTCTTTACTGAGTATGAGTAGGGACCTACCGAAATCGTGATTTCACGGATTTAGCAGAAAATGCAAAATCCGGAATTGTCTGAAAATAAAATTCTGGCTCCCCAGAGGGAGCCAGCACTCCTCATGGCACTGTGGCCAGGCTTCATAGCCCACCAGTGGGGAAGGGGAAAGCAGGGGCTGATGGCACAGAGGAAAACCCAAGATTCATAGGTTCATAGACATTAGGGCTGGAAGGGACCTTAGAAGATCATCGAGTCCAGCCCCCTGCCCCAGGGGCAGGAAGTCAGCATGGGGGGGGACAGGGGACGGGACACGCACACAACCATGATAAGCCCTCAAAAGTGGCAGCTGGCCCTGCAATCTCCCCACAAAATTGGCTGGCTGCCTCCTCAAGTTGGATAGATCCCTAAGAATGAGCAAATGATACTGTTCAAAGGCTTTAACATGGCCCAATTTGGAGGGGATAGTCATAAGAACAGTGGAAGATCCCTGATCTAAATTCCTCCTCCTCAGTACCAAATTTAAAGTTTGCGCTTCAAAGCATGATGATGCTGGAGTATTACAAAAAAAAAATCTCAAGGATTATATTACCATGGGCAAAATAATGGTTAAAGTTTGAAAAAGTTATATGCAATTGAAAATACAGCCTTATGATGGGAAGTGTCAGAGAACCTTAATAAAATAGCATGCTACCAGCCCCGAGTCTAATAATTTCACAAATGAATAAGAACTTTACAAACCGTTATCACTATTTACCTGTTGGTAAATTTGCACTTAGTCATTTAAATTTACAAAACTACTAAACTGGTAATATAGTATAACTTTAAGACAAAATCTGCTGTTATTTTTAGCTGTTCTTGGCTACCATGTACGTTCATATTATTCATAATCTTCATTATCTTTTATGTTGCCAGAGTGATCATACTGGGGTACTGATACAGTTTTGATTAGCATGGATAGCATGAAATGGGCATAGTCCCCGCTCCTTTTTTTGTTAATTATACAAAACTATGTCTTTTTGGTAGCAGCCAACTAATCCCTATCACAGTTATCCAATCTGACAGTTTTTCAAGTTCATTTAAAAAATGGTTTTGTAATATAGTCATCTTTACAGAGTAAATTAAGCCTAAAAGCAGATTGACCATTATGTTTTGGATATCTTTCCTTCCTACATATCTACCTATCTTATAATATCTCCATATTATACTGAAACATACCTTTTATTTTGAGCACCCGTAGCAGTAGCGGAAAATCTTCCAAAGCACTAACTAGCCAAATGCTAACATTTTTACTAAACAATCTGACCGACTTTAAATATTGTATAGAGACATCTTCCAGGAAATCATGAAGCAGAATGCTCTCCATTTCCTGAAATAAAATGTCATAGGGAATATACAAATTTCATATAATTGATATGCTACATCTGTTTATAGCGTCATGAGATGTGATTCAGATTTATGCCATAAGTGTAATTTCTATTGGACACCTGTTTCTTCTTCTACTGAAGTGAATGGCTAAACTTTCACTGATTTTAATGACGTTAGGAACAGATTCTAATTGTAAATGCCTAAACGTCACTGCTTTAATAAGTTATCTACCAGTATTATTATAACCAGTTTCAGGTAAAAGATAAATTCTATGGCTGAAGAACTGAGTGTTTTGATCCTGATGTTTCAATAAGAAAACACATACTGCTGTCAAAATCAAAAACATAATTGAAAAAACAAATGATAAAGAGCAATAATAAAATGTTCATTCTTATTAGTCACATGTACTCTCATGTCAGAACAGACGAAGCTTGTAAAAACACATTCATTCCACTAGTGCAGGCCATGGACTTTCAAAGGAGCCTATGGACATTCACTGAGAGTTGAGTGCCAAACTCCAACAGGCTTCTTTGAAAATCCCAAACAATTTCTAGGAGTGACTAGAAATAATGGTCACAAGCTGGCAGAGGGTAGATTCAGGCTAGATATCAGGAGGCACTACTTCACTGTCAGGGCGGCTAGGATCTGGAACCAACTTCCAGGAGAAGTGGTGCTGGCTCCTACCCTGGGGGTCTTTAAGAGGAGGCTAGATGAACACCTTGCCAGGGTCGTTTGACCCCAGTACTCTTTCCTGCCATGGCAGGGGGTCGGACTTGATGATCTGCTCAGTTTCTGACCCTACCAACTATGAAACTATGAATGTTTCAACACAGAATGCAAAAAAAACCCGCTTAAAATTCAGACAGAATTTCCATGGTAAAGGCACATAAACAATTGTGATTTTTTTTTAGGTAGCAATATCTTAAAAACATGATTGTAAAATAATTACAATAAACAATTGTGCATCTGCAGTACCTTGAATAGCTGTCTATCGTAGCATTTAAACAACTGGCACATGTCTGGCAATGACATGAGCATTATTATTTCAGGCTGCAAAGACTTCCAAAAAGATGCGATACAGTCTTCCACCTATGGTATAAGGTCCTTAATTAATTTTCATTTGAACTCACACTTATGGAATACTAAAGAGAGTACAATAAAACAACACTTCTTAGAACAGCAAAGAAAGGAGCTCCCATGGAAATGGTTATGGTTCTTTGGTTTTCTGGCAAGCATAGCCCAGATGGAGGCAGAAGTTAGAACATCAGGGCCAGGGGCAGACATTACATATAAACTGGTTGAAATGATCAGAAACTGGTTTAAACCTGTAACAGAACATAAGTTCAGTGCACATAAACCCATTTCAAAATGGCTGAAACTGGTTTAAGATAAATCTGGTTGAATGTAGTATCGGACTTAACTGATCTGGGTCAAACCGGTTTATGCAATGTCTGTCCCAGACCCCTACCTGGTTTAAGTTAAACCAGAATCCCCAGCATCCCAGAAGCTTTGCAGCTCCAGAGAGCAGAGCTGGCCCTGCCCCTGTGCTCCTTAGCCAGAGCTCCAGCAGAGATTGCAGGCACAGCAGGGTCTGCCTTGCTTCCCCCTGCCCCCTGCCTTGCTGCTCAAGCAGGGTCCCACCTTCCCTCCCTCCCACAGCATGGACCCCAGCCCCATGGACCCTAGGCATGCAGTATGCTAGCTGATGCTAAGCAGTGTCTATCTGTGTGTGTCTCCAATTTCACTGGGACAGGCAGATAGAACAGTGTCCGCTTAGGGCTTTTTGGAGCTAATCAATAGTTAGCTGGTAATATCCCTCCATTTCTTCCTTGGAAAAAGCTGTTTAAGAAGAGCTTGAACTAATGAGAGAGGCTTTTGTTTTGTTGATGCACTGATAAACACTATTATCAGCCCCCTGATGGCTCCCTCGCCTGTCAGGTTTACAGACAGTATGAAGAAGCAGGGAGAGGGAGATTGTTACGCTCAGTATTATCAACAGATGCATGCACTGCACACCCCTCCTTTACCTCAGAGTGTTAGCACGGGGCTGCTGTCTGGCAACACTCCCAGCCCTTGAGCAGCGAGTAGGAAAAAGTCTGGGATGGTGCAGGCATGCTCAGGTGGTGGGTGGGCATTGACACTCCTCCCTAATCAGAGCATCCTGCCAGGGCCTGACCACACCTTTCTCAGCTCAGCACTATGGAAGGCTGCTCTAGCGCCCCCCTGCAGCTTCTAGCCTGAGCCACTGCAGGCATGTGCCTGAATTTCCCTAGATCAGAGAGAATGTCTGTACAGTTGCAAACCAGTTCAATCTAGCCAGGTTAGACTAACCTGAAAAGATTGAATCAATTCAGGCTCAGGCTTTTTGAATGTCTGTCCCTAGCCCAGGTTAAACTTCATGTTAAACTTTAGAAAGAAGTATCAAAATGGGGGGAAAGACATAAGAAATGTAAATGTGATTCCACATAAAGGTATTAAATGATTTAGTATAAAGTAGAAATTTCAGAAGAGCAGTTCTACACACCCCTGCTTAACTCTTGTTTCTATACAAATCAGCTTAAACACAGGGCAGAAGCCTTGTTCTTTGCCATTTCCCAAGCTTTTGGATTTTTGGTGAGAGTAAATATCTGGTCCTTAAGAAGTGTTTTAACTCGAGCATATCTGTATAGATTACTTAGCATATGTATAATTAGCTGTAAACAACCAATACAACTGACATGCCAATATTCATAATATATCTTCTAAGGTGAAAAACAAGAACTAATTATGAGGATAACTTTAATAACATTTACATTGCTTGGGATCTGGGAATGAAACCTGTTGGGACAGAAAAAGAAATCTACCTGTAGCATGAAATGCATACCTTAATTCCATGACCCCAAGGAACCCACTGTTAGCTTCAGTGGCACAATTCCTCTAAACAAAAAGATAACCTTAAACTCAAGGAGTAGACTTGTGGCTTCCTCCACTACATCCGTAAATGGAAGAGCCAGAGGAGCTACCACAACAGGGATTGTACAGACCTTTCCTCAAAACAGGGGTGCATTATGGCATGGGGGCCTACTTTACCACTGGACTGATAGCACCACATGGCCATGGGTAGAGGCTGAGGGAAAGACTATTTTCTCTGAACTATTCAGACTAGACACTAGGGTCAAGTTCCATAAAAGGGACGTAGGAGCTTAGCTCCTGATCTGGAGTCCACAGCCCTGCGTTGAGTGTTTAAATCCCTATACAATGCATGGAGAGAATTAGGTGTCTCAGAATGAGATTTACAACATACATGCTGTGTAGGTAACTGACTAAGATAGCCAACAGAAAAGAGGAGAGAGGAACAAGTTGAATTCTACTGCTCTCAAGGCTTTGATGCCTAACCCTGGATTGCAAGGAGATAGCTATGACAAACTAGGATTTGCAGCTCAAACCCTCTTCCAGTTAGCTGCCTATATCATTCCTTTCAAAAACAAAGCCATGGTCCCTTCTTTCCTTGATATCAAGTGGCAAGGTGCTCCCCTTTTCATAGATTCATAGACGTTAGGGTCGGAAGGGACCTCAATAGATCATCGAGTCCGACCCCCTGCATAAGCAG
>NW_005842508.1:50541-51897 GCF_000455745.1 Alligator sinensis
CTGTCCGTCACCAATTGTTTCTGCCCATTTAGCAGGGGTCCTATTCCTTCCTGGGCCTTCCTTTTACTCCCTATATATCTAAAAAACAATTTCTTGTTGTCTTTTACTTGGGTTGCCATCCTCAGCTCCATGGTAGCTTTGGCCCGTCTAACTGCCTCCCTACAAACATGAGCAGAGGAGGTGTATTCGTCTTTGGTGATCTCTCCCTGTATCCACTTTTTATGTGCTCCCCTTTTGGCCCTTAGGCTGCCCTGGATTTCTCTGGTCAGCCAGGGAAGCCTCCTGGCCCCTTTCCCTCTTTTGCCTCGCACGGGAATCGTCTTGCTTTGTGCCCAAAGGATCGTTTCCTTAAGGCACAGCCACCCTTCTTGGGCTCCCATCACTTCAAAACTCCTACTCTGCAGTGCGTCCTTGACTAATCGCCTGAGTTTTATTCGGTGCCTCAGTTGTTAGAACTCTTACCCAAAATGGGCGAGACTTAGGGTCTAGACCAGTGGTTCTCAACCTTTTTAGACCCAAGGCATCCTTAGTTGGACTCAGAAAATATCAGTTCTTAGCTTTCACTGATTTTTTGATTATGGAAAAATAATAGAACAGTTCTGTTGCAAAGAACTCAGAAAGATCACAACAGGTCAGAATGTTTTTGACACAATGGATTCTGATTTTAAATCTCTGGGTTTACTTCATGAACCACGTATAGGCGTTTGCACACCTATGTGCTATATCGCATGGCACCCAATGACAGTCTTGAAAAGATCTCATGGCACCCCAGAGTGATGTGGCACCCTGGCTATGAAACACTGCTCTAGACCCTGCTTAGACCGAGGAATTCAAATCCACATCGCTGTCCAGGAGAATGCCTTAGCCACTAGGCCAAAGGCTGTTCTAATAGGGAATGGTTGTTGTGTTTTTGTAGAGTTCATTTCTGTTACTGTGTTAGGTGTGGTCTTGACATGTGCTCCATCATGTGCTCTACCAGATTGGACCCCTGGGTAGGGAGGGGATTCATGGGAAAGAAAAAGTGTAGTTTGAGAATCCCTGTTAGTGTAGGCCTGAAATAGGTACACAAATGCTAGCCCTACCAAGATGGCAGCAATTCTCAGCATATGCAGAAACTGAATGCTAGATTCCTAGTAGGGGGTGCACCGATAGAGATTTTGGGGGCCGATACCGATAGTCGATTTTTAAGGAGGCATATCAGCTGATACCGATCCAATTTCCAATACAGCTGTAAGCAGCTGGTAAGTTTGTTGTGGTGGAAGGGGAGGGGGAAGGAAGGGGCATAGGAGGGTAGATCAAGGGCCCTGTGATGAAGGGAGTGGGGCTGGGGCAGGTGTGTGCTCCCTGGATCTGTGA
>NW_005842508.1:51922-88259 GCF_000455745.1 Alligator sinensis
GCTGCAGCTTGGACTGGGGCCGGGGCTGTGCCATGCTCTTCCTGGTGTGTGGAGGCTGTGCTTGTGTGGGGCAGCACTTGGGGCTATGCTCCTGGCGCATGGGGGCTGGGCTTGGGGCGGGTGGAGGCAGTGCTGGGAGGGAGCTACAGGTGGGGGGGGCGCCTAGGGAGAAATCTGGGGTGGCTGTAGCCCCCTCCTCATAACCTCTCTCCCAGCGCTGCCTCCATCCACCCTGAGAGCAGTCCCCACACACCAGAAGCACAGCCCCAAGGGTGGCCCCACAGTCCCGAGTGCAGCCCCCATGCGCTGGGAAGAGCAGGCTGATTTCTGATACAATCAATTTTCTTTACAATCGGTGCTGATCTGATATTGGACTGATGTATCGGTGCACCTCTAATTCCTAGGGAACATTACTGACATAAACTGAATCACTTATGTACATTTATGTATCTAACTTGTTGGGTGCACCTCATGAACTCTTAGAATGAGGTGCCCAAATTCCACCTAAGTCCTAATTAGACACCTTTTGTGGCTCCAGATCTAGGCCTCTAGATTAGATTCTGAGAAAATACATATTGTTAGAAAAGAAATCCAGAGTGGTTTAAATGTTTAGGTTCATCTTGTCTAAGCATAACCATGTACTTTAGGTAAAGTCATAAAGTCAATAAATTACAAGGAGACAATTTTGTCATTACAATCCATTCTTGTTACCTAAATAAATTTTGCTAAAACAAAGGATACCTTGTCAAGTTCTTTGTTCCTCATATTCTGTAAGATATCTTGACAGTAGCTGCAATACTCATCAGCAAGCAAAGCAACCTAGACAATGCAAACAAAAGAGTCTATAAAAAGATCACATAGGACGAGAGCTAATTTTATTGATTACTGAATGCCAAAACTTACCATTTCGTAGGAGTGTTTTTTTCCCAGTTCTTCCTCCCAAGAAGAAAATCTCCTGAATTCAGTCAGAGATGTTCCAAATTTATCTTTTTCTGTGTCCAAATTGATATCAGGCTAGAAACAAATTAAAAAAGCAAGCTTTTAAAAACTCCATTCATTATATGTCTTATATTTTTATATTTAAATAGAAAGAAAAATTATTTTGCTAATATTTCTCGTTGTATTAAGGTATTTCAATATAAAGTTATCATCCAAGTCGCTCAAATATTTTCCTAGAGGAATTCCCGTCTATTCATTAGAAGTTGGCACAGGGTGAAAGGCACAAGAATGGGCTAGCTAGATGTCCAGAGCATAAAAAACTATAAGATTTATTTTAACTAAAAGTCTATATTTAGTGATGTACATATCCAAGCAAATTTTCTATAGTGAACATATCATAATCGAGACATTCTAAATGATGTTAAGGATACCCAGATTTGCTATAGAAGGGAAATTCTGCAGCAAATTTTTCATCAGCTTGCATTGCATACACTTGTAATGCACTGAGTACCACATTTGGATGCTCTACAAGAATAAGGAACATTTCCCCTCTCCTTGGTTCCCTCAGTTTGATCAGTTTTCTTTTATTGATCACATTCTGTTGTCTGACTTTCAACCATTGTAATGTCAAAGAATTGTTAACAAATAACACAGTTATTAGAGAAATGTTTGCCCATGTAGGTGAACTTTCTCTCAATCCTTGCTAGTGAAAAATGTCTCCTTTTTTATCCTTTGCAGTATGTGAGTGCTTATCATACCAATAAACTCTGATTAAATTGAAATGGCATTGGCTCACTAGCCCAAAGACTTGCAGGAGTGAGTTTTTTTTGAGGGCCCCATACAAATCAGGCTGTGCCTCGCATAAATTTAAATGTGGGGTCTATTAACCACAGTGGTCATAGTGAGCATAGCCACTGCAGACACTGGTAGCAGAAGGTGAAGGGGTGGGAAGGTGGAATATGTAACCACTTATTGAGACTATACATAGAGAAAGAGTATTTCAGAGTGCATCACAGGCAAGCTGTAGTTCATTAATGCATGACATACAGTGGTTTTTAGCTAATTAAACACATGGTTCTCTGTTTATAGTATGCCTGATAAGTCCAACACTCACTGTTCCTTTTGTGTAGTCATCACTCTGATAATAAGCTACATCCTCAGAACTGGATACATCTGCACTGTAGTGAAATGTACAACATAAAAACAATTTTAAAATTGTGTCAGTGTCTTACATCTTTAGAGAGAAAATGAGATCTGTCTAGGTCATTAGCTTGGAGCTGACGGCAGTTTGTGGGATAAAAAAAAAAACACTCTGCCTTGCCACCCAGCCCCACAATTTGTAGTTTATTCATTGATTTTCTAATGGGTCCGTCTGATCTTTGTTTTAAGAAAAAAACTTGAGCCATTATACAAACAGCATTATACTGGTCATTTTAAAGTACAAAGATGCCTGCTCAAGTTTTTTGACTTCCTATACAAATTCACTGTTTGTGTTAGTGGATGTAACACCTTTGCAACAAACCAACTAAACAAAAGAACGGCAATGATGTAAATAATAAAGGATGCACTGTTCATCACCCTAATTGCTTTGATTGTGTAACATATCCCCTTCCCCCATCCTTTAATTGTTAAGTCAGATTGTAAATTATTCAGACCAGGGAGTATGTCTTCAACTTTATTTGTAGTGTTTCCATGGTGTCCCACATCCTTGACATTTCAATGGATTTACTGAGGAAGCTGGTGTGACAGACTGAAATGCCAGGAATGTGCACACAATATACAGCACTGCCTCTTCTACATCAGATCTAAGCAGCACCATTGTACAGCTCTCCCCCCAGCCTGACTTACTGTAGCTGATCTCAGACAAGGCAGGAGTAATGCTGACAGAAAGAGAGAAGCAGTGCGAAGAACTTGCCTCCTCCATAACAATGCCATCTGTTGAGGACACCTGCTCACTGACTGCAAAATCAGTTAGCGTTTGGTGGTACTTTTTGGACTCCTCAGTGTTTCCAGGGCCATTTTCAAGGCTGTGAAAAATGTGCACTTGCACTTGTGACTGACCAGAAGCCTGGATTAGGGCTGTCATCAACTTCACCATAGCATTCCACACATTTATAACTTTACAACTTGGTTACTGTAAATCATTATAAATAGGGGAGTTGCCACAGACTCTAAAAAGGTCCTCCCAGGACAAAAAGGAGCAGCTTGTCAACTTAAAAATGCAAGTCACTACAAACACATCAACACAGTGGCTTGCTGTCTGCATGTATTCCTCATTAAGGACAAGGGCTAATTCAAAGTCTCTGCCTGGAAGTGCAAAGTTATCCATGTGGGATTGGCTTTAGCCATCAGAAAAATCATCTCTCCTTCTGCCACTATGACCTGCCAGGAAACCTGCGCTCCACCAGAACAATGAAGCTGTCCACCAAAGGCCATTGTGGGGGACCACCTTATGATTCTCAGTGCTCGGGAATATATTGAATTCCTTTACTCTGGTGCCATCACTAGCCTGTTCTCTAGATGTTTTAAAGTGTGTGGATGAACAAGAAGAACAATGCAAACTACAAAGATTTGCTGTGTTTTCTTTTGGTATTTTTGCAGGTCTCTGAAAAATGTAAAACAAAATTAATTAATATTTCCAGTTCCTGCTCTACTCAAGAAGGCAGCCAGCTGTATCTTGTACTGCTGCTACTATGGCAACACATATCAGCAGTACTCTCACTCAATAGGCTGGCTGGCACAGCATGCTGGTTTTGGAGCTACCCCCCTTCATCAGGACCAGTCAGGCAGCCTACGAGTGTGAGAGTTGCTGCTGCCTAGAAACAGACAAGGAGTAGCACTCTCCTGCTTAGCAGCAGCCACATAAAGCTCAAGGATAATTAAGTGTAAATACCTGTCTGATCTCCGTCATGGAAATATTACCATCTATGTGACTCTATGGCTAGCAAACATTATTATTGTTTACCCAGCGCCCAGAAGTACACAAGGGCTGCAGAGAACAGCAGTGAGCATAGTCCCTGCCCTGAAGAACATGCTTGCCAAAGATAAAATGCAAGTGAATAGGGGAACAAGAAACAAGAGTTGGGTAGAGGGATGGGTAACAAGATCAGAAGGTTACCAAGGTATTTTGACCCATGCCTCTTAATGAATTTGGGTGACACTGTGGAGTGGGAACGGGAGTTGAAATGGTAAATAGAATAAAGGAAAGAGGAAGAGACTACAGAACTGAGGGAAGGGAGGGAAGGAAACAAAGGAAGAATGGGAGGAAGGGGAGGAAAAAGGGTGGAAGGTGAGATGAAGTGAAGGGGTGGGCCATTTTTGCTCCTTCAGTTTTATGGTCTGTAAATAGTTCTTAGATCTGGTTCGATTGCTTGGCAGATCCAGCTCAATTTCAATTTGGTTCATTCTAAATTAATAACATGTTAAAATCTTCCAAATCTATGTATCAGCTATTTCAACTCAGTTTTAAATGCCTCTGATCCAATACAATATTACAGACTAAGACATTATGGACCATATTCTACTCCTGTATGTGTTTACATAAAAACATTGAGTGGAAAATAGGTAAAACCTAGCACTGGTAGAAATATTTTGAATGTTGATATTCTGATTATTTTTTCCAAAGTTTAAAGTTCAATTTTTAAAAATATAAAAAAGATATTGTTCAAACAGCTCTACAGTGGCTGGAATCTTTAGACTTCTAAAAGATTCTGATTAAATAATAATTTATGTACTTGTGAGCTCTAGTATCTCATATATATATATATACACATAGACACACACACACACACTCCCCAATATCACAGTAGTTGAGTACCCCACGCTAGGTTCTCAAAAGAACTCTGGCATAACTAGAGTGGGGTGAATGGGGTGTTGATTTGTGGAGGGCGAGTACCGACCAAAAAAGCAGCAATAACAATTGCACATCAACTGGAAGTTGCTGCTGCCCCTATGCCTGGGTACCCAGCTACACCCCTATGCTACTGTTGGTACCTGCAAGTGCTGCTGCATTGCCTAACTATGGATGCCTGGCATCAGGGCTAGAATCCGGAACCCAGAGTGAGGTTCCTAGACTACCTAAAAAGTAGGGTTATGTGAAACTTTGGTCCCTGATTCGATTCGGCGGAGATTCGGCCCAATTCGGTGGCTGAATCTCCGAATCTGAATCGAATCAAAGGACACTTTAATCTCTCCGAATCGAATCGGAACCCTCCAAAATCAATTCAGAAAGATTCGGCGATTCAGACATAGACACAGCTTTAAATGTTTTTTCTACATACCTCTAGGTACCAGCATGGCTTGTGAGTGCTGCGATGCTGGGGCGCATGCAGTGTCCCACAGAAGCACGGGGGCTCCCCAGTGCGCTCAGCAGCAAGACTTCTGGTCCACTTCTGGGTCCACCAGGGAGCGCGCTGGGGCCCCTGCACAGAGCTCAGTGACTGGTGCATCCTGGGTCTGGGGGGCCACCCAGTGTCCCTCCACAGCCAATCGCTGAGCTGGTGGGTGTTGGGGGTGGGGGCCGCAGGGTCCACTTCCAGGTTCACCACCGAGCACGTGGAGGCCCCCCACTCCGCCCCCACCATAGGAATCTCCTTCTGCCCCAGCATAGCAGTATTGACAAGCCATGCTGGTACCTCGAGGTATGTAGAAAAAACTTTTAAAAGCTGTGTTTATGTCCAAATCGCTGATTCTCCAAATCAAGATCGAACCTTCAGATTCAGGAACAGTGATCAACTAATTGAATCTGATCACACACCCCTACTAAAAAGTGCATGGGAAGAATGAGGCCCCTCAGGCTGGGATCCAAAGCAGCCAGCATGATGTAATGAGGGCCATCCAGTAGAAACTGAGTCTAAAATCCCATCTTCCCCAGAGTATATGCACCTTACTTAGGGCAGCAGGCACCTCCATCTTCTCACAATCCATAGCCCAGAATCTTCTTCCAAAAGTAGGCACCTAATTAATAATGCTGAACTGTTTCCTTTGACAGCATGGCTGCAGGAGGTGAGAGTAGGCTCCACTTTTATATAGCCTAGTGATTGAAGTACTCACTCAGCAAACAGGACATCCAGTTTCCTGCCTTCCTAGTGTAAGAGGGTTCAAATTCATATCTCCTACTTCTCAGGAGACTGCCCTCACCACCAAGCTATAGACTAGGCTGGGATAAAAGAATTCTCTATCCCTCTTGTTGAAGTTATTCCATTATGTAGTAAAGAATGGAGATTTGTGGAAAAGGGAGAAATGGGAGGCTGAAACAGAGGAGTGAGAGCACTACTAAGAGGAAGCCTGACTGTCACTGAGGAGTGTGGGAGGAGAAGAGAAGTCCTTGGTTCTAATACAGGTTTCCCTGGATTTATGCTGTACATGTGTTCCCAGAGAATGGCGCATAAATGAAATTCACATAAAGCGAAAACACTTTACAATGTAACAAATAGGGATAGGTTCCCATGGCGGTGAGGGAGGGAGTGAGGCTGGGACTAGGGAAGGGCCGGGGGGAGGGGTGCTGCTCCCGGGGCTACACAAGGCAGCAAAGCAGAGGGAACAGAGTGACATTCACCCCAGCCCTGGCTGCAGTGGCCCTGGGAGCGGCCGACGCCAGCTGCCTGCGGGGTGCCCTGGGAGGCGGCCGCCCCCCGCTGCCTGCAGCCACTGGGCTGCACCATGCTCCACCTGTCTCCATTCACATCTGCTCCTGGGCTGCGCTGTGCCCTGGTGCAGGCAGCTGGTGTTGGCTGCTCCCAAGGCCACTGCAGCTGGGGCTGGGGTGAGTGCTGCACCTTGCGCCGCCCAGGGCTCCCCTTGTCCACACTCACCCCAGCCTGTGCTGGAGCAGCCCCAGGAGCAGTGGACACCAGCTGCCTGTACCACAGTATACAGCAGCCCAGGAGCTAGGGTGAGCCCAGGTGCAGGGGGACAGGTGGAGTAGGGTGCAGACCAGTAACTGCTGGCAGCTGGTGCCAGCTGCTCCCAGAACCGCTGCAGCTGGGGCTGGGGTGAGTGAAGCCACAGCCCTTTCCCTCCCCCCCCCACAGACTTACCTTCTTGGGCAGGGGAGGCATCTATGCTGATCACATAAGAGTGAATTTTCCTCACATATAACGAATTATGGATCTAAATATGCTCATTGCATAAGAGCGAATTTGCATATAAAGAACCTGCACAAATAGAGGGAAACCTGTACCTGCTTTTAAGACTGTTATTGTATTTCATATTCAATAGACTTTTGATAAAATACATAAACAGTAACAAAAGTAAAGACTGAAATCCAAGACCACCCCTCCCAAACAAGTATCATCATCACTGAACTTCAGAGACATGCTTAATTTTGTGTTCTCTCTCTCTCTGATGCCATGAATTTTGCAGTCTCTATAGCAGAGGTTCAGCTTCAACAGAATGTGTGTAAAACACCCATCGCAGTTTAACCTATATCCTGGCAATTCAGGCATTCCCTTAGGAGGTGGGAGATGCGAGTTTAAACCACCTTCAAGCTAACAGGAGACTGATTTCCTATTTGCTACTTATCTATCCTGGAAACGCTAGCATTCACAGATTTTATTACTGTGAATAGTCTAGATTTGTCATGACAATAAGCATTATGGATCTAATCCTGCTTCCACAGAAGTCAATGGCAGTATTCCCACAATTTCTATAGGAGCATGATCAAGCTCTTTGCCTACAGATTAGGGTTTCAGGACACTTTGATTGTTCTGTATTAGAGGGTTTTATATTTCACATTTAATGTCTTCTTTTTTATTTTGTGTATTTTCTAATAGCTGTATTTTCTTTGTAGTCACTTTTCTAACTAAAACATTAATGCAAAGTAAACTAAACAAAGTAAACATTTTCAAAATATCAACGGTTGTTAACACGGACTGTAAGAAATATGAAACAAAGGATTGCAAATTAAGCCTGCTTTTCAATAAATCACAAGGATTTATTAGTAGAAATACATTCTGTGTGCATTACTGATACATAAGGAAGATGCACAGAACACTTAATTAGGGATTGTGCCACTAATGATGACCATTTTTATTTTTGCTTTTATTTAGGCACTTAGCATGTTAGGCTCTGTGTTTGATCTAGCATAGATTTTTTCCCCACAGTAGCTACATATTGAAAAAATCAAGGGCAAGGAAGTGCAGTTATATGATTATGTTGCCATGACCACTTATTCATGGCCACTTATTTGAAACATGAGCCTTTTTATTAAGGACTCTATTTGGTAAATAGGAAAGGACAATTTTAATCTCAGTTTTCAGGGGACAATGATGTGGACTTTATGAAAAACTATATTACTATAAGTTGTTACAGTTAAGAGCACTTAGAACTCAAACCTGTGATATTTTTTTTCATTTAGAAGATAGAAATAACTTGCATAAAAGGAAGAGCTCTTCTTGATATGAATTCCATCATAATGATACCTAAAATACATATATACACACACATATAAATTAATTGATCAATTAACAGCATGCAGTTGCAAGATAAGATCAACACAGAACTTTCATTCATATTCTGTAGGCAGCTGACAATTCTTTAGAATAGAACAGAAATAAGGACAGACAATTCCACTGTTTTTGAGCATTTAAAAGCATATTTTGTCCAATATTTGAATAAGTATACACATCTGTAAATCTTTTAAAAAAACCCTTTACAAACAATTAATTTTAATAACAAAACTTTAATTGTTTTTAATTAACAACACAGCATGCAGACATGGTAGACTAAAACCTACCAATTAAGGGAATTACTTGTCCATCTATTTACATAGGTACTCCATCTCAATGGTTTTGAAACGGCACCTCTTATCAAAGCTGGTGGTGATGTGAACCACTCTTCATACTTTTTTCACACTGCTGCCTAGCTCCTGCAGTACCATTTTCACACTACCATTTTGCCTGATATATACTGGACAGCCAACAGTACTTAACGAGTTAATATTTTTACCGTAAATGTCCAGCAAATAATTCCTTTTTACATGCGTAACACTCTGCTGGCACGAATGCAATCGAAGTAGTTTGCTAAGGGAATGCATCAAGAGCAGACTGAGGGTGTGGAGATGCAGATCTTCCACTACACTGATCCTACATTTCATAGATTCATAGATGCTGAGGTTGGAAGAGACCTCAACAGATCATCGAGTCTGACCCCCTGCCCTGGGCAGGAAAGAGTCAGATGACCCCAGCCAGATGCCTATCCAGCCTTCTCTTAAAGACCCCCAAGATAGGGGAGAGCACCACCTCCCTTGGAAGCCCATTCCAAACTTTGGCCACCCTCACTGTGAAGAAGTTTTTCCTGATGTGTAGCCTAAATCTGCTCTCTGTCAGTTTGTGACCATTGTTCCTTGTTACCCCAAGAGGCGCCCTGGTGAACAGAACATCTCCAATCCCTTGCTGTGCCCCACTAATGAATTTGTAGGCAGCCACAAGATCAACTCTCAGCCTTCTCTTGTGGAGGCTGAAGAGGTCCAGGTCCCTCAGTCTCTCCTCATAGGGCTTGTCCTGTAAGCCTCTGGTATTTGGTATAAGGGACTTAGCTGGCACTAGCCAATGACAGGATGGCACTCTTAGAGAAAACTTGTTAGAATATTTAAGTAAAAGTAGATTATTCTCAGAGTCAACATTTTATCAGAGGTCCTGTCAGCTTTATTATTAAGAATGCTCATGTGAATTGTGAAGACCAGAATTTTTTATTCCTGTTAAGATTCACAAAGGATGATTATAAATTTGGACATCAAATCAGTGGTTTAAAGATCCATTGAACTCAATTCTTTCTATGTTTTATACTAAGGGAAAGGGCAACTGTGGAGAAATCTGTGAAGGGGTCTGTCACAGGTCTTGTGGCCACACAGGCAGCTGTGAAACCCCCTAGCAGCTCTGCAGCTGCTGTCCAGCTCAAACTCTAATGTCACTCTCCCTAGATTTCTCACCCCGCCATGCCTTGTTCTTAAAATTAAAGGTTAATTAAAGGAGGCTGCCAACAGGCCTTAGAGAGTGAGCCTTAATCCTAATAATTTCCCACTGGGTCTCAATCCAGCCCTCAGGCCTAATAGATCCCTCTCAGCTTGACTAGGCCCCTATAGAGCACCTGTAGTCTTAAGGGAAAATTGTATGGCTCCTTTTCCTCCCCTACACCATGTCCCAAGCCTTGTGGATGTTGCTATAATGTTGTTCTCTTTTGGCATTTTGGCCTTTTCAGCCTCTGCCCCTCTAATCTCGCTAGGCCTCCTAGCCTAGGCCCATGGTGTCAGACCCGGCTTTGAGGCACTAGCTTCAGTCTGTCCCCCCTGATCACCAGGTCCCTGGCCCCTGTCTGCTGGGCCCCCCAGCCCCCATATCGCATTTCTCTAGAGCGCCAGACCCCCTGGCTCCTGTATGGCTGTATTCCTCTAGAGTACTGAGCTCCCTCGCCCTTATATGAATGGCTGCGCTCCTCTAGAGCACTGGTCCTCTTGGCCCCCACATGGCTGTGCTTCCCTAGAGCGCAGGGCCCCCTGGTCCCTGTATGGCTGCACTCCTCTAGAGCACTGGGCCCCTGGCCCCCTATCTCACTGTGCCCCTGCACTCTGCCCCTCTCTGGGCTCAACAATAGCTCAGGCCTTGAGCCCCTGACAAGGCTCAAAGCTATTGCATATCCCACAGACACTAATGGGACCTCCCCTTACAGTCCTCATCCAAACCTCCAATGTAAACAGTAACATAAACCATAAGCCCCTGAGCTATAACAGAAACACAAACAACAGCAGAAGCAGCCCTCTGCTTTTTAAGAGAGGCAAACTTTCCTTATCTCCCAGCAAGCATCCTCTCCAGTCCGGGGCTGTACCCTAGCCTATACGCTTGGCCCTGTTGGGCTCTTGGACCCTCTGGTCCAACACATAGCCCATCCTCCAAGCTTTCAGACCCTCTGGTCCCAGGACACATGCAACCCCTTCTCCACGCTCTCAGAACCACTAGCAGGCACCTCAAACCCTCTGGGGTTAACATAAAACAAAGGCCACTTGCCTGTAATCCCACCTTTCTCTACCCAGGGAACTTGCCTCTGTTTCCCAGGCCTGCAGAGTAGTTTAACCAAATCCAGGTCCATTCAGGAGTCCTGCTATCCTGCAGCCAGGAGCTCTTCACTTCATGGCTGCTGGGGAGAGACTCCCCGACCAGTGCCAGCTCTGGGCTTATGTAGCTCCAGCCTGAGACCTTTTCTGGTCAGGTGAATCCCTCATTAGCTCTTCTCTGCCACCTGGAAGCAGCCTCTCAGTCTGCTTGCTCTCACAGAGAAGCAGGCACATCCCAGTGACTTGCTACAGGATGGGTTGTGGTTTTCAGATTTAAATAATATAACTGTTCCATTAAGAGCCAGCTGTGATTCTGCAGGGAAGACGAGGCTCCCTGCCCTTACAGCCTCTTCCCCTTGGACTTGTCACAACCACCATTTTTGTGCTCATCTGAGCCCAAAGATCACTGTGCCGCCCCGAGACACAATGCCTCTGGGGCTATAGATGGGGCTGTGAGGCTCTGGTCTCCCTGTCTGCTTGACACAAGCCAGAGCTTTAAAAGCCAATGAACTTGGTGTTTTAGAAATTGAAGTAAAATTTATGTATAATAATAAAAATAGCTTGGATATGGTGACTTTTGCTAAATTAACTCTATTTTAGCTTGTTGGTGCCATCATAAATCAGGGCTGTCCAACTGGTGGCCCCTGAACTACATCCAACTAGCAAAGGGTAACATGTGGTCCATGGACTCCTGGCCAGCTGACACACACACTATTGCATCTGCTGCTATGGTGTCTGGGGTTTTTAGGGCAGGGCAGCATGGCAAGAGGGCGTCCAGTGAGTCTGCTGCCCATGTGGTTGAGTGGGCGAGAGAGGAGGTGCCCACATTCCCCACAGGGTGGTGATTGCAGGGGCGGTTCCTGCTATTTGTGCAGTGTGGGTATCAGGATACCTGCATGGCATGCATCCCAGGGCCCATGACTAGTGTGGCTTGCAGCCCCCAGCTGCTCAGTAGTTGGAGAACCCTGTTGTAAATCCCATTGGAATTGTTCTTGTGATTAATTACACACATTTGGTGCAAACCTCCAGTGTTGTATCACGCCCACAGAGCTGCATATCTAGCTCTTTTGATTAATTTATTATTCATCAAACAGCTGTAAAACAAGAATACAACATACCTGGCACTGCCTCTCGTGCCCAGCCTTCTGGTCCCCAAATCTGGGAAAACTAAACGAACAAGCTATAAAACACCCAAAAGATACAGAGTTATCTGAGTGATTCATGGGAAAGTATAAAAGATTTATCTGCTACATTTTCCCTATTTAATCCTTGCCACTATCAGACACCTATTCTCAAACTAATACCTGCTTTTCTAACAACCTGCTTGCACAGGGCATGGACAAACTCATAAGCAGAGCAGTTTCAAAAGGGGAAGGAGCACTGTGGACAACTGCATAATCCAGGAGCAATACAAAGGTAGCAAAACTGCTCCAACTACAACTATGGATGAAGCAGGGTTATATATGAATCACAGAATCTTAGAAAAGAAGAGCTCAAAGGGACTTTGGAAGACCTTCTAGTCTAACCCATTGCCCAAAGCAGGGTCATCCCTCCAGTGTAAAAATATGGGGAGGTGTCTATGGCAGCTGCCACACACGGGGCCAGTGGTGACTTCTAGTTTCTGTCTCTGACAGTGTGGTTGTCTGCCTGCAGCAGCAGCTGTGTTTTTCTGCCCCCACCCTCCCTAAATCAGCATCTGGGGCAACCTCCCTAGTTGCCCTGCCCTACTCAGATTGTCCCTAACTAAACCATTCCAGTCAAGTGTTTGTCTAACAGGCTCTTAAAAACTTAATTTAAAACATTAAAAAAAAAAGATGAGATTCTACAGTCTCTCTGGATAGCCGGTTCTAATGCTCCTATAGTGAGAAAGTTCTTCCTAACATACAACCTCAATTTCCCTTGCTGGAGTTTAAGACCATTCCTTCTTGTCTTAGCCCCTGCGACAGGGAATAATCTGTCTCTATCCTCTTCATAATCACCTTTTAGGTATTTGAAAACTGTTATCAAATTTACCCTCAATCTTCTCATTTAAATAATCCCAGGTCTTTCAGTGTTTTTGTATCAATCATGTTTTCCAGACCTCTGATAATTTTTGTTCCTCTCAACTAGACACCTTCCAATTTGTCCACATCTTTCTTGAAGTGTGGAGCCCAGAACTGTACATGCTACTCCAAGTGACCCCTCATCAGTGCCAAATAGAGTGGGAGAATCACTTAATTTACAAGTCATGCTCCTATTAATACAGAACAGTATGCTACTGGCCATTTTTGCAACAAGAGTTGCAGCACAGTAAATGCAAATAAGTGCATGACGACTTCTCCTCACTGTATTTTGTGACTCGCCTGAAAGGCAAGATGATGGTGTATTACAAAAGTAGATGGATTAATGGATTTTCAGAGACATGAACGGGGAGGTGGTAGAATGGGGGGAATAAAATTGCGCTTAGGTGGTCAAGTCCACTTAGATACCTAACAGGTAGAATAGAATCTGGCCCTATTTGTCTTGGATGAAATTCTGGCCTCAGTGAAGTCAATGATAAAATTTACCTTGACTTCAAACACACTTTGAGAAAAAAAAAACTCTTGAAAAATAAATCATGACTTCTCTCCTTGTCTTATCTTTAGACCAATTAATAATGTATATTTCAAAACCATTTTAGTTAAACTGGCATAACTATGTATGTTTTATTCCTCAAGATATATTTATTTTGATTTAACCTAATCCTGTGAAGGACCAGATTAAATTAAACAGAAATGAGCCATTCTAAATCCAAAATAAGGGTAGCTTTATACAAATTTGCACAATCTAACTAAATTGATTTAAATGCTACTTTTAATGAAGCAAAGTTTATGAAAAAGACACAGATTAATATTTCCTACCAAGGATACCAATGGAGCTACATCAGTGGTAGTAGCACTGGTGAAAAATTCAGAACAAAAAAATGTATAGGATAAAGACAGTAAAAAAGTACTTTTTTTTTTTTAATTACATGATTAAAATTAAGAAGGTAGGCATGTGTGTGTAAGAATGGAGGTCTCAAAAAGATAATTCTCCTGTTGCTTATATAAATGTTCCATTTTACTAAAAGAATGACATTGTCTCTAAGAGACCTTTTTACCTGAATTTTGCTTTGTTTGGATGGATGGTCCTACAAACATAAATGTTTTGTGTTTGGAACAAAACCTTCTTATAAACTTATAAACAACCCCTAAACCCTAACTGATAAAACAAAATAAAGTCAGAAGTATTTTACAGTTTCAAAATTTGGATTAAAAAAAATAGTGTGTTACCTGTTTATGTGACAACAGAGTTTTATTTTAGGATCAAGAAAAACAACTTCCCAGGCCTACTCTGCACTTGAAAGATTTGCTGGCATAACTATATTGGCAGCGTAGATACAGTTTATACTAAACAAAGAATGCTTTTGTCGGTATAACTTTGTTAGTAAAACTCTATCAGTACTAGGGCTTTTACCAGCATAGACAAATCATTTAAAAATTATATTCATAACTGGTATTACTATGCTGACAAAAGTTTCTACTGTAGGTCTGGCCTCAGAAAGAAATTAAGGATATAACAAATCCAGGAAGTCTATAAATTATACTAACAAACTAAATAAAAACCTTTCAAATAAAATTTCATATTTTGTAGAGTTTTGTACAACTTTTTCTATTCATAATCACAAGGGCCTGATGCATTATTTTATATAGTATATCTGTTGTAAAGAAGAATGCTTTGTACCTTTCCAAATGTAGCTGGATTTACTTGGTTCTGATCATACTGTCTGCAGTTCTCTCTGTACATTTCATATAGCAGACAACGAGGTACGCTGCATCCTTCACACATATAGAAATGATCAGCAATCCTTTAAAATGAAATGGTACAAAAAGATCAGTTTATGTCAAGACAAGAAGGTTATTTGCCTGATTCTGATATCACACGATATTTACACTGGTGCAACTCCACTGACTTCAGTGCGGTTGCTCCTTATCTCCAGCAGTGTGAATGAGATCAGAATCGGGTCTACTAGTTCTAAGTAGAACCACATTCTGTAGGCAACGGTACATCATTGTTGCTTTCAGGTTCCCTGAAACTCCCATTTCAAGATACGTTGTTGGGTTCTGTATCAAAGACTTTATATGAATATACTTTATTGAGCAGCAGGCCTATCAGATACTGTACAGGTTTTAATGATAAAATATAGTTTACCTAATATCACAATGAGGTTAAAATTGTCATGCAAAATCATTGTCTCTAAAATGGGAAAAAAAATTATTTTCTAATGTATGATGCAAGCTACAAATCCTCCACTATAATAAATGTATTATAGTAAGCAGTTGCTTTCTCTTTAAGAATAATGTACCACAGGATATTTTTGGGTTAGGCATAAAAATGCCTAATTAGAACCCACTAGATTAGCAAGTGCCAAATTCCATACACTAATGCAAACCAAACAGTTGCAATACAAGTATGAAAGAAAACAGAATTTAGCCTGAAATTACTACTTAGTGGGCACATCTACATGTGCACTTTAATCTCTAGTAGACTATTTTACTGTGCATTAAAGCATCACATAAAAATGGTGACATTATGCTAATGCATAGTAAAATAGTCTACTGTGCATTGTCACTAAAAACATGTCCAAATGTGTTACTGCACGTTAGCGCAGCCTAATGCACATTAATTTAGTACCTCACACTGGAAGTACTCAATTTAATGCACATTAGAAAAGGTGCATTAATGCATGTGTAGATGCTCCCAGTAGCACTCCTGGCTAGTCTAGATGTGCTTAAATATTAATGGTTGGGCCAGTCATGCTTAACTTACTTGCCTGAGTTATGTTAGTAACATAAATGAAACTACTCAAGTGAGTAAGGTGGGGAAGATTTGATCCTACTATCTCATTAGCTTAAGTTATTATTACTGCCAGAAAAAATATTCTTTAATTAAGGCATAATGCCAACAGAACTAAACACTGTGAGCAGATAATAGCATCCTGCAGCACAAATATATATGCAAAGCTGAAGCATTTGTGGGAAATAAATGTTGAGGCAGAGAAGAAATTAATTTTCAAAGCATGACACACTGATCCTGTGACAATGTTCTATTACAGTGACTTTATTTCTGTTGTGCCAAATGAGTTCAGTTGATTTAATTATTTTATCTGCTGAATGTTGGTACAGCAGAATGCCAGTTACTGACAACATCACTTTTACTGATGTTCACACTGGTTTAGAAAACAGAGTTATCATAGGTACCAGTTTAAACATGAATGCCAGTTTTAAAACAGCATTCCATGTTTTTATTTATTAATAGCTCAGCTTCAGAGTAGCTAGCATTTATCATTTTAACTTTTATCAACAGGTAGCGGGTAAGGTCTCCAACAATCAGATTGACTGCAATAGATTCTATTTGTTATAACTGGGCAAACAATATTAACATTGAGTTATTCTAAGATGAGGGACTGGATCTGTTTCAGCTCAGCTTCCTGCTCCTGCTGCCCATCCTTTCCCAACAGAAGGACTTCTAACCCTTTCCCCACATCTGCTCTCTCCCTTGTAAAGAAGCCTCAAACACCTTGGCTCTCACCTAATTTACAGTCTATGTTCCCATCAACCAACCAGGCGGTCTCATGTTGCTAGGCCATGCGATAGCACTGCTTGCTCCATCTCCCTGCCTGGAGCTATTTCTAGGCTTTTTGCCAATTCCTCATCACCTGATGTAAACTGCTTCACAATTACTGGCAGGGAAGAGAAACCAGCACCAAAGATAGGCAGGGAACAAGGAGTAGGCATGTTGCCTTGGTGGGGAGTTCTTCCATCATGGGAACTGAAAACATACCATAGGTGGGATTCATTAGAGGTAAGACTCCAGACTATGTCCTGCTTCCCCATACCCAGTAATCCTCCTTTCTCTTAGGAAAAGCCCCACCCCAAACCCTAGTACCCTAGTAATTAAGAAACTCCTCAGACATTAAGCCTGGGTCCAAATTTACCCCAGGTATAATACCTCCTGAGTCAATGGAATCACAACAGACTAATTTGTACTTCAGTAATAGTTTTGGCTAACAGCTTTGTCTCTGCACTCAGCTGTTTTTGACAGAGTATTTGATTACTTTTTTATCTATTAAACTTTGTCACTTTTTTCTTACAACAAACTGAAAACCTTCTACCTGCCAAAATGCAGATCAAGTACCAAAGTGCTATATTACCAGAAAAGCTCAAGAAGAGAGCTTTCACATATTACTTACAATATTCCCAGCATATGGCTATTTATGACACACATTGAAACAACCTGCCCCCAAAATTAAAACAAAGTCAATCAAAAAAGGAGTAGGGGAGAGAAAGAAGAGAGAGAAAACAGGGGAGGCATGTATGGATTTATCTTTTGCCTTTTGGCTAGTTCTCTGGCAGAAATTTTTATTCAACTGCTTCTCAGAAAGTACATTAAAAGGACTGATATCTTTTATTATCAGTCTGATAAAAGATATCAGATTCACCCAAGGAACCTTGTCTGCCTATGTCCTTAGACCAACACGGCTACAACCTACACCCCATTAAAAGGACTCACTTTTTTCTGGGGATGCTACATATTATATGAAGACCAAAAGCCTTGTGTTTTGTTTTTGCCAGTGTATCTAATACAAAATCAAACAAAAATGTTAGAAACTTGTTCCAGAAAGAATACAACGGGGTGATCCACATGTTCACTGTGGAGAAAGGATAGCCAGTGAGTGATTTGGGTGCTGGCATAAGAATTAAATTCTGTCCTCTGTTCTGCCTGACTTCCTGTGTTATTCTGAGTAAGTCATTTAGGGTTTGTGTAGATGGCATAGAGCAGAACTGTGTAGAGATATCAAAATTAGCCCTGTATAAGATGGCTTGCATATCAAAGGCAGACCAGCTTGGTTAGCACAGTCCCACTTTTCAGCAGAGCTAATTAGTATCTTTTTTTCTCTTTCAGTTCAAGCTAAGTTGCATATTGCATTGAGATTTGCTGTGTAGGTATACCCTTAATTGGGTCCCTCTTTCTGTAAAATGGAAATAATAGTATTTTCCTACCCTGCAGAGGGTTGGTGTGGAAGAGTAAACACATTAAAAGACTATAATAGGGCACGTCAAGAGGTGAGGTTGGTAGATTGTGTCAATTCAGTATCCTTGAATGTGGTGTACAGGCAGTCCTTGACTTACAATATTTCAAGTTACAACATTTCACATTTACAACATTTATAAATTGACACCCTGTTTCAACTTTCTGAGGTCAGTTTTGACTTTACAACACTTGATCTGATGCCAAGCCACACCAGTGAACAAAGTCGCCGCATCACACCTCTCCCTGGAGAACATCTGTCCAAACTTCCTTGGACACTTTCTTTAAGAAAGCAGACAAGACTCCAGAAAAACCTGCAGCCAAGATACCTGAGAAGACTCCAGCCAAGAACCCTTCAAAAAGTCCAACCAAGAGCCCTTCAAAACGTCCAGCAAAGTCTCCTCAAAGAGGTCCTTCCAAATCAATATGATTGCTATTTACAATATAAATACATTAATGTAGCTATATTAGTCATCTATAATTGACTGAGTACAAAGTTATGGGTTATTTTTCGTGAAAATAGGGTATTGGGCCTTGGTTCAGGAACCAATCCCCCATTTATAACATTGTTTCCTATAGGAAAATCGGTTCCGAGTTACAACGTTTCAACTTAAGAAGCGGTTTTCAGGAACCAATTGTGTCGTAAGTCTGAGGACTGCCTATACTGTCATTTTCAAAGCTAAAATCAAATATGGTGGATGTGATATAGTTAATTAATAAAGCAAATACCACACCCCTGGCAAAGATGGATCATCAGCCCTACACAAGAGGTAACCAATGCCCAAAAATGATGAAGGAAGGAAACAGAAAAGAAACCAAACATTTCCAGAGAATAGCCAGACTACAGGGGATGGTTAGAATAGTCAAACTATAGGCAACATCAATTTTTATACACTTTTTTTCTTCACAGACTGCTGGTATGCTGATTTACTATTAGGTTATATTACCCTCCATTCCCAGATTTTAAATAAGTCAGCACCTTTACACAGGGTTCCCTCCTCCCATCAAGTTGTGCTCTGTGAACTGGGAATTGCAGGACGTGGGATAGATGGAGGCATGGAAATCTGGAAAGTCCAATTAAAAATCCCATTGGCTGCTGTGGCCATGCTTTACCTTTGGTGGGTTAGGCTGTTAGGACTGTCTTGAATCAGGGTTCCCAGTAGTCTTATGTAGAGTTTGAATGATGATTGTATGGGATGGTTTGGGTAGCGCTGATCCTACCTCAGGCAAGGGGTTGAACTAGACCCGTGGTTCTCAACCTTTTTTGTATCAGGACCCATTTGTAAACATCAGTGGCCAGTCCTGACCCACTGCCCCTCGCTCCGGACCCTCTGCCCCCTGCTGCCCAGTGTGTGGAGCAGGGGATGAGAGTGTAGGTCAGGGGGGTGCCAAGCAGTCCCTTGCAAGTTTGAAGCCTGTCAACCAGCAAGGGAAAAGCCACGGTTTCCCATGTTTTTCTCCTTTAGAGGAGAATCCATTTTTAAAGTTTCTTGATTCATTTTTTAAGTTTGCTCGTGACCCTTTCATATATTCTCGCAACCCACTTTTGGGTTGTGACCCATGGGCTGGACTAGATGACCTCTGGAGGTCCCTTCCATCCCTGCTCCACTATGACTCTGCCCAAGGAGAACGTCCACCACTACGCCCACATCTGGCCACACATCCACCTCTATAGCAAAGACAATGTCAAGAGACCACCGGTACTGCCTTCGCTGTTTAATCCGGACCTCTAACTGCCGCCCTGAGCATGGCCCGCCTGCCCGTACCCACCCACGTGTGTTTGAAACCACACTGGTGCACTCTCCCCTTCAACCAGCCACCCTCACGCCACACACAGTGTTGTCGTTGGGGGGAACAGGGCAACACCCCTGGGCGCCAAAGCAAATGGGGCGCCAACAGGTGCTGCCCAGCCAAGGCGGGGACAGAGCCGCAAGGGCAGGGGGTGCAGGCAAGCATGGGGAGGCACGTGACCCCAGCGCCAAACTTTATTGCTACGGCAGTGGCTTCCTCAGCAAAGGGGTACAGCTTCCTCCAGGACACAGCCAGCCCAAAAGACGTGCTCCAGCATCCTGGGCCCCCTACGTACCGTGCACCTGGCCCCCTGTGCTCAGCCCTGCTGCCACCTGCTGCTGGAGATATTCCACCCCGCCCCCCACAGCTGGGCATCCTTAATGCCCCCTAGCAGGGGCAAGGGAGCGGCCCCTACCACTGCGTGATGCATTGGTGCTCGCTGCTCCGGCTCCGGCCCTCGCCCGCCGCCGCCATTCCCGCCGCTGGGGCCGGGCCGCGCCGTGTTTACTTTAGAAGCGGGTTCCACCCGCGCGCTCTCCGGTTCCGCGCCCCGCCCCACCCCGGGCCGGCCGGCCGGCAGCCGGGTTTTTGACGAGTTTACACAGCCCCAAATACAGGAGCGGATCCAGGAGGGGTGCACTGGTGCAGTTGCACCACTCATTTGATTCCCGCTACGCCCACATTTTAAACCCAACTCTCTGGGAAGGGTAGTGGCTTTTCTAGCCAGAAAGTTCTGAGAGACTCAATTGACTTCATGGCTCATTATAATCTCCTCCTCTTTCCACTCCCCAGGTGTTAAGGATCCTCTCTCCTTTTTAAGGATGTTCCATTCTTCATTCAATCCTTTCCTCCGCAGTTTTGCTGTCTGTTAGCCATTCCTGGTAGCGAGCATTTATACACGTACTGCAAGGCGCATCGAAGCTGACTCAATCGAGCCTGTTCCACATGGGAGCTGCTATGCCTGGCACTGTGTTCCATTCATTTGTATAAATGGCAAAATGCATGTCAGCGCTGAGAAAATGGAGGTGGTGGGCTTTTGAACTAAAACACCTTCAATGTGTTTTAGTTGAAAAGTACATCTCTGCCAGGTTTTCAGTGCTCATGCACATTTCTCCATTGATACAAACGCACGTGACAGCACTGGGCATTTTAAAAAATGCCCAGTGCTGTGTCGCGTACATGTCTAAAAATGCCCCATGTCTTTTTTCTATTTCACAGCCCTGAAAACTGTTCTAACTCTAGCTAAAAACCATAATTCAGATGTAAAAATATTAGCTCAGATGTAGAAATGACTGACAGTGAAGCATTGGATGCAGTATCAAGATGCATCTCTTATTCAGATTGAGTATCTTTAACTGTAATAACTATAGGATTAATGACACAATATCTTTTGACCTTTTTGTCTCAGTTATTTGGTTTCTTTTTAAACAATATATAAACTAGCATATTAGTGCACATTCCAAAATATGTTTTTGCTTTGCTCTTAAACTGAATAATATAGCACTAGGCCCCTAGCATATTAGTAAAATTTCTAGCTTCTCTATAACTGGAGAAAAAGATGTGTTCTGTTACATGTGATGATGTGCTCCACCATCTGCACACCTCTTGCAAAATCCTAGATGTGCCCATGGTCTAGTGGGTATATGCAGACATCCCAGTGCTCCTACCAGGAAGCTGGACAGGGGAGGTTCTCTGTGACTCTGCACCTTATTTCCTTACACCTGGTAAATCATGTGCATGGGGAGTGTTCCCTTGTGCGGCATCTACTTTTTCCCTTCATAGCTTTTCAGAGTACTGGGTGCTTTCAAAGGATTCTCTGTGCACCTCTTCTTTCTAGTTTCCCTGTTTTTAATCTTTTATCTCCAGTGTATCTCTATTTTGATTCATGCTGTTCTAAACCCCTTGGTGAATCTTTAGGTTTATCCTTTAGGTTACCCTTTCCCTTTAAGAAGAATATGTCTCAGTTTTTCTGATGAATTTTCCTTTGGGCTTTTCTTTTTGGTGTTCAACAATTCTGTGGAATTCCAGATAGTCCCAGGGGCCTGTTATAGTAATTGCGTCCTTTGAAACTAGAAGCTATAGTCATAAGTGCATGACCAGAAGCAAGCATATCACACCCACAAAAACTCAGAAACAAGACTTTGTTTCGTAAGATCTGTCTACACTAGAATCACTGTTGTAGCTTCAGCGTAGTATAGATATGCCCAAGATAGGGATGAACGGAAGTATTTGTAGCAGTTTAGCTGCAGCCTTTTTTACACAGGCTGCAAAACCCATGGGTAAATACTCAGGCGATTAATCCATGCTGAGCTCTGTGCTGCCAAGACCAGACTACTACCAGTGCCCAAGTTACTTGATTTATAGCTGGCTCAGATAGGTCTATAATATCTAGTCATCACAGGAATGATTGCAGTGTATATATATCCTTGGACAGGAACAGCAGACAGAAGAGACTCGGGCTCAGGTGAGGATATCTCAGGCTATAAAGAGGGAGCTATATCTATACTAAAAGGGGAAGGTTGTCTCCCTTCCAGTGCTAGCCTGGAAAGCCTCTGTTGGGAAATGCATTGCAGTACTGTGAGCATCTTTTTTAATAACATATGTATTAAGAAAATAAACATGGAATTGGACGTAAGTGTTTGGGGGCTTTTGTCAGGCTGCCTTCACTGCTATGCCTGCCTTGCACTTAGAAAGCCATTAAACAGCCAGTGTGCAGTTTTGCAATTTTGATTTACCTCAGCATTTTGGTGTTGCTCTAGATCTTCATACCTCTCACAAAGTCTCTTGGGATGCTTATATGCAGTCTACATTGGAAGAAAACAGGCCGTTAATAAACATAGTCATTGACTATTGTACCTAACTGTTCCGGTTACAGTGTATGTAGGGCAGTCTCTATTTTAGGAGATAGCATTTAAGCATGTGATTTGACAACCATGTGGGCACAGAGGATTCTTCTCATCAAGGCCTCAACACAGTATCACACCTCCACATACTAAAACAACATATGTGGTACCTCACATCCATGTGTACAGCTTCCTAAAAGGCAGACTACAATGTAGGAATATAAAATAAAATAAAACATTTCTATCTTCAAGTTGTCCTTTATGTCTTTTTTCCTCTTAACATTTCTGCCTAGTGACATGTTTGCTTTGATCTTCATGTCATAACAAATAAAGAAAATCTGTCTTTGCCAAACCTTTCTGCTATGGTACTAACAGTTAATTAACATTAAGAAACCATGGGAGTTTCTGAGAAGCAGAATTGATATAATGTAATTCTGTCCAGTAGGAAGCTTTTAGATGCTCCAGACATATATAATTTATTTTTGTCAGTCACATGGTGGTAACACTCATTTTGCATAATGGATGCTTGCAATGGAAAAGTGCTTACAACGTTTCAGTGGAGCAGACAGTCTTTTCATCTGTCTATAGCAAAGAGAAATTTAGCAATTATGGGAGTTTAAGGGACCCTCATATAAACAATGAAAGCAATGTTTTAAATACCTACAGAAATGTATTAAAGCAGGGCTTATGTTATCCAGTTATTATACAGTAGTGCAAATGTACTGCTGCATAATAACATCCTATAGCATATTGCCTTTATGCAATATTTGTACTTACATATAAATTGTTTTCCTACCTGTTAGTTATACAGAATTCACATTTGGGAACATTTCATTCAGTGCCAGGAAGGCCCTATTATGGCTAGAATTTGTGCCCAGTTTCTGTTGAGCACTACTGTAGGCTTTAATCCTGCAAATATTTTCATATATTCTTATGTTGGCATAGTGAAGTGATTCTCAACCAGGGTGCCGGGGCCCTGGGGTGCCTTGAGATCTTTTCAAAGGTGCCATGAGGTGCCACACAATGTTAGCATGGTTAGCTGTGCAAACATAGTTCACAAGATAAACCCAGAGTGTCAAAAATATACTGACCCACTGTGGTCTTCCTCAGTTCTTAGCAACAGAATTACTCTGTTATTTTTCTGTTGTCAAACAATGAGTGAAAACTAAGAGCTGGCATTTTCTGAGGGGGCCTTGAGTCTTTTCTGGAGGTATCTTGAGTTTATTGAGGAGTGCTTCAAGTCTGAAAAGGCTGAGAGCTGCTGGCATAGCGTCTCTCAAATTAAGGGCCTTGTCTACACAGTTACAATTGCAGGATTCAGGGTCACAATTATGATGTTACCAAAGAAACTATTTAATTCTGTATTATTGACTACATTAAAGGCATCAAGTTTTTCATGGGCATTCTGTTTATGAGAAAAGATTCATAAATAGGACTGCTTGTACATAATCAGCATAGGCCAGGGTGGCAGTCTCACCAGTTAAAATATTTTCTTTATATAACACAACCTCATAACTGACACACGTGGAATTAGGAGAAACGTTCTTTAAAAGAGAATTTTGCTACAATTAAGTTGTCAATTGGGTGCACCATAATTATGAAATAAATCAGTTTCTGCTCTTGGGATTGTTAAAAGACAAACTTGGTTATAAATAGCATTATAATGATCTTGTAATACATACATTTAAAATATATGTTAAGTGCTGGACAAACCACTTATGCTTATTATTTTGATCAAGGTGTTCTGAATTACAGGTTTAATCCTCTTTCAGTTGAAGCGAATGTTAAAACATAGAGTGGCTTTGAGTTGGACCATATTAGCATATCTTTGTATTCTATCAAGGCAAGATGCTATAAAAATCACCAGGAAAAAAAAACTTGCTTTGACATTAACGGGTGGAGGATTTGGTATAGGAGAAACAGCAGGGAATTTTTTAAAGCGAAAACACAGAACCTGATCATGTCTATTGCCTTTTGTCTAGCAGGATAAAGGGACGAAGGGAACCAAAGCAGTCAGCTTTGGGGCCAGGGTGGGAGGCAGTGAAGACAAGAGCAGCAAAAATAATGTAAAGCAGCACGAGGTTGTGGGAGGCTGGAAGATTTTGCTAGATCTGTTATTTCTCGGAGGCTGGGGAGAGGCTTGGGCTGGGACTGTGACAATCTTTCCACAGGGCCATGAGGATGGAGGCATATTTTGCTGTGTGCGCGCATGTGAGAGAGACAGCAACAGACACAGAGAGAGAGAGAAGGGGCTCTTTTGCTCTCTCTGTGTGTTACAGTCTCTTTCCTTTCATGAGAGGTAGGAAACTAAAACAGTGCATTATTTGGTCTTCAAACAGAAGAATTACAGGGGTTAGTCAGAATTTGAACAAAAGCCTTGTCTGCAAAAGGTAAAAAATGCTGCCTCAAGAAATAATTCATCCACTACATTTTTTGTTGTTTTTCATATCTCCACTAGATGACCTACCAGGAATACAGTGGCATCTATGTAAAGAACCCTTTAAAAGGATTGATTTTTTTCTTTTGATATTTTAATGACACCTAGCTATTAGCTGTCATCTCAATCTGCTCAGTTTACTGTGAATAGCAATCTTGAGCATCTCGGCTAAACTTCAACTCTAGTTTGAAAAAAATCGACAGAGTTTAAAAAATACAAAAGAGCTTATCTTTCTGGGCCACAACAATTGAAGCCGCAGCAAAACAAACAAACAAACAAAACCCCAGAAAGGCAATTGCTGCCACCCTCATCAAAAATATAAGTATTTTGACATGTTGAGAAACACTGGAGTCTGTTCACTCTCCCTTTCAACATCCACTCTCTGCCACTGTGTGACACAGGAGACTGGGCAAGATGGACCTATGGTATGACCCAGTAAATGGCAGTTCTTACATTCTTACTGTAGGGTCTCTGCTTGTGAGACCGGAGCAGAACTCTTTATGTCCTGCAGAAGATGTGCACTCAAAGATGCATGCTTTGGGTTGGCAACATCTGGTCCACAGAGCCATTGGATTCAGCTCACAATGCTACTGGATCTGGCCTGCAGAGCCCCAGGACTTTGCCTATGCCCACATGAGTGCCTGTACTAGGGCTAAGCAGGAGGGAGCTACTCCAGGGCTGAGTAACTTCTAGCCCTACCCTCAAGACTGCTTCTTCCCCTCCACCACGTTAGCTTCCTTCAGATTGTGGCATGGGTGTGTCACAACCCAAAGTTGTGATTTTTGTTTTTGTGTGCGCTTTGGCACCACTGAATTATTTTCCCGCCAATTTGTAGCTTTCTTTGCAGTGTGCATTTCTTCTTTGCAGCACAGAGATGCACGGTGCAAAGAGTTCCCGCCATTTGTATTATAATTCAAGCCCCATTATTGGCTTGCGTTAAATTATTTACAAGAGGCTGGTCGTGATTGGCTTGCTAGCCTCTAAGCGCTGCGGAGCCTATTGGACCCAGCGTATTTAAAGCAGGCAACAGAGGTCTGATCAGCCTCTAGCCTCTCCCCGTCGCCGTTCGCAATCCTCGACGTATCCCTCTCCCTGTGCGCAAAAAGGATCCACGGAGCCTAGCAAACTTCGTGTGAGTGAATTGTGAGTGAATAAACGGACCCACGGAGCTTCAACAACTCCGCGGGAGAGAGCGAGCTTGTCGTAGTCCTCAAACGAGGATTTAATTGGAGCTGTGCCTGGAAAACTGTCCAGCCTACACCGCGACCATCTTCGGTGTAAGTAAACAATCTTGAATCAACCATTACGCGTCCGTGACTAATTCTAGCGTGTCGCCCGTTCTCTCCAACCCCGCGTGCCCGGGCTGCTGGCCACAGCCCGCGCAGAGCACAAAAAGGGCCCGGATTGCTCCCGGCCCGCACAGGGTGTAGCTTCCAGCTGGTGGGGCGCAGTGCTGGCTGGGCACCTGGAAGCTGCATCCAAATTACTGCCACTTCTTCCTTCCCTTTTCCTTCTTCTCCTGTACCCTTTCCCTCTCCCTCCTCTGTCCCCCACCCCCCACAGCTGCAGCACAGAAGCAGGAACCAAGCTGCCAGCCGTGGAGCAGATTCCCACTGGCTAGAAGCTGTGCTCACTCCCCAGCTGAGCCTGGGAGAAACAGAGACAACATGGGATGACCCTGGTGCAGTTGCAGGCAGAGCCCCTCCACTGCTGTGGAAGCCGCCTGGCCCACATTGGATCAGAGCTGGGTTGTTGCAACCCATGGTTTGAAAAGGCTGCTGGCTACTGATGTATGCAACTTAGTATAGCAAAGATTTCTCAGGCAATGGCCTGAGACAAGTTCACGTCATCTCAGCCTGGCCTATAATATCTGGCAGCCAGAGGAATGATTACAAAACATTTTAGTAAGTGCTTATGTTTGTTCAAGGTCAAGAAAATACTTAAGGATGTGATTCCCTTTTGGTAGCTTTTATTTGCTTAGCTTATTTGCTTTACTGAATAGGTGTAGCTTGGTGAATCAGTGTGTTAATGAATTAGGGCTCCTATAAAGATGAAGCTACCAGTGATGCATAGGGCCTGTAGCAAAGTTCTCTTAACAGAATTACTCTGTTATTTTTCTGTGATAAATCAGTGATTGTTAATAAATCAGTGATTGTTTCTTGATCAAGCATCTATCTATTTCTTGGTAATTGCTCAACTAGTGTCCCTTCTCAAGTTACCCATTTTTGGTAAGATCAATAAGAAAATTCTGAAGAAACAACTCTGGCAGTACATGAAGACTTGTACTTCCAGATCTCTCACTCTGAGTACCCAGATCTCTCACTCAGGCAGTACAATTTCAGTCCTGGATATAGTAGAACAGGGCTGCCCAACCTCTAAGTGGTTGAGTGCCACATGTCCTGTGAGCTGCATTAGCAGAAGCTGCACCAGGAGGGACCATGGGCCACACACTGCATACCCTCCCTTCCAGCACTGTGCCCCCACAGGTCTTCCCCCCCCCGCCCTACTTCTCCCTACTGTACCACATGCCCCAGCATCCCCACCCCCACTGTACTGCATGACGCGGTGTTCTCTGCCATCCCCTCCACTGCACTGTGCATCTCCTGGGCTGCTTCGCACATCCACACATTCCCAATCCCACTGCACCCAGGTGCCCACACCCCTGCTGCACCATGCACCCTGGCATTCTGCCTCACCCTCAGCTTGCCAGCCATGGGCTCTTCTTCACTGTGCCTCTCAGGCACCCCAGACCACAGGCTCCCCCAGCACTGCTGGCTGTGCCAAAGTGCCCTACCTCTGGGGTGGAGAAGGGGAAGTTGGAGGGAAAGGAAACCCCCAGAGGAGAGTAGCCACAGCGTGTGGAGGGGGAGTCTGGGAGCTGTAATTTAACTCCCCCACTGGCCACATGCAGCCTGTGTGCTGCCAGTTTGACAGCCGTGTAGTAGCATATGGAAGCAGCACTGGTATTGCTGGCTGCTGATCTCCTTCTGCTCATAAATGAAACCCAAGTATGCAGAATGACGGATTTAGACCTACCAAAATCCTTTGCGATCAGCCAATACAAACTCTTTCTAAGGCAGAGGCAGATTCTGCCAGAGTCCATGAAGATCTCTTTGAATGACTATACTCCCTCCTTTCTGAGGGCTCAAGGACTTTTTCCTGCCATGTTTCACAGGGTTTTGCTTTGTTAGTCTTCTTGTTCAACATGTATACAAAACCTTTAAGAGGGTTAGTGATAAAAACATGGAGTTGTAGTGTCTCTCTTCAATGCACTGATGACACCAGTTTTTGTATGTTCCTCTTTTTTGGCCCTAATCAGTGTGGTAAAGCAGTTTACCCTGTGATTCCTGGAGAATGAGATATGTGTAAGAGCTACTACCTTTCTGTCTAGAAGAAGCTAAAATTAAGCTTATAGAATGAAGGAGGCAACATGTTCACTTCTGTTTGGCACAAGATGTAGAATTTGCTCTTCCAAGTCTAAATGGTAATGAGTGCATGTATCTCATTCTTTTTGTGTTTTTTGTGGCGCTCATTGCCTGACAGCAATGGTTATGTTGTGAGCTTCATGAATGTATTACCTTTCTAGGTAATAACTGTGCTTCATTTTCATATGTTGCACTTACTTGAATAGCTACTAAATACAATTTCCTTTATATAAAACAGTGATGAGTCACTCAGAGGACCTGTTTGATCCCAGAGGCTGGTGAATAAAACAGCAGCCTTGACATTAGTTTTTATGCCTGTTTAGGAGACTACTTCCAAATATTCTTTGACTGGACTTGTGCATCAGAAATGTATGTGGAATAAAGCCATTAGCTGTTATAGAAGCATTGGGGTCAGGACCTGCTTAGAAAAAGGTTTTATTTAAAGTCCATTTATGAGAATTTTGAAATGGTAAAAAACACTCTCCTCTGTATCCTTTCCAGTCCCCAAACAAATACAGATCTTAACTGTCAAGAAGTACGGATGTTTTTGGAGTTAAGCCTATTTAAGCATAAACTGTCGGGCAGATCACAGCAAGGATGCTATGCTACTTACACAGCTCACAGCAACCACGCTTACCACAATAATGCAGATTTCTAATCCCCAGCATCCAGACCTCAGTCAGCCTCTTCTCAAGAGCATTATTTACCTATATGGTAAAAAAACCTTTGCCTGGTCTCTGTTTGCAAGCTATTTTGATTAAAAACATAAAGCAGTTGTAGGGAAGCATTGCATTCTGGGAAGTTGTAATATATATTACTCTCTAAGTAAAAAAGAAATTACCCAAAATTAAAAATTTATTGTTTATGATGTGCTGATCTTATGCAACCCTAGCAAAAGCAAATTCAAAAAAGAAATTAGAGACAAATATTTCATTTAGTGTATTAACTATACTTCAGAAATAGTTGTCTAAAAGATGCTTCTCAAAAACCTGAAAAGTATTAAAAATAAGAAAAGCAAAGGTCTTGGAGCTGAACCTACAGGCCCATTGCACTAGTATGATTAAGGCACACTGATTTCTGTAGCCAGCAGAACACATGAGCATCCTATGACTAGCATTGTGTCCAGCAGTCTTAACCCAGCATCCCAAATGACCATTGCATTTACAGCTGGTTTGACTGGGGTCAGTCCGTGGGAGGCTCAAATTCATACCTCTTGAGCTACATTAAGACACCATCATCACTCTGCCATTACATCTGTTCAGTATACTAAGAGTACCCTTAACTGGACAATTGTACAATTATCTCTTAATAATTTTACAAGTGACCTTTATTAGAACAACTGAAAAAAATAGCCTCAATTTTTAATAGAATATAGCCTATGATTTAATCTGACAAGGGAACTTCACCACCAACTTCTTGGAGTGGTTGTACTTTTCATATCAAAAGGACATGTAAAAGGAATATATTTTGTGTATAGTTTGTTATGAGGGAGATTGATAAAATCATAACAGTACAAATAATTTCAAAATCTCTTAGCTGTAGCCTCTGTACTTTTGTTGACCATTCACACCATCATAGTGCAACATGACCTATCCTCATTTAGACAGTAAGCTACTGGGAAAGGACAGCATCTTTTATGTCTGTAATGTACCTTATCACATTTAATAATAATTTTGCATGAAATGTTTAACAAGTAGTAGATACAGAGAAAGTGCCATGCTGAGACACACAATTCTAATTGGTTTATTCAAAGCTGCCATGAGAAGTCTGGGGCTATGTTTGTCTTTTGTTTAAACCATTTAGATACTAGTTCATGTTCCTTGTGTTGCTAAATCCTCCTTGTCTTTTATACTGAATCCTACAAAAATGTTGATTTACACATTTTGAAAATCAGAGTTGTCATTTTGCCCCGGTTTTCATCACAACTGGCCGATGTAAGTTTTGTTAAGTGGATTCAGCCTCTTTAGTTCTTCTAAAAAATGATGATGACACTTCTTTTATGAAAAGAAAAGATGGCTGGTAGGGCCTCTGTAAGCCCTGCATCCTCAGGAACTACACATATCCAAAGTACAGCTCGTAGTCAGAAGTCATTGCTAATTGCATCATTACCTTAATATTTTGGAAGTGACAGCTTATGCCTCCCCCCATTCATCTCGGCAAAAACAATCATAAAAACCCCCTAAACTAGCAACCTTTACAAGCCATGGGCCAGAATAACCCAGCTCCAGTCTGAGGCAGGTTGAGGGGCTTTGGCACTGCATTGGTAGGAAGGGACTTTGCCTGCACCTGGACCAGGGCCAGACAGCCAGGAGCTGTGCTCTCACTACCACCATTTCTCTTCAGCCACAGTTTTCTAGCTGTGGTATGGGCTCAGCTGCCAGCTAGTGGGGAACTGAACTCGGGTCAGAGAGCTGAAAGCTATCTGTGCTGCTGCCACATCCCTCTATGCTGCCTCCCCTTCCTTCCAGAGGAAGGCAGGAAGATGCAACAGTGGTATGAATGCAGCTTCCACTTACCCAGCTCTGGCACAGCTCCTTACTGCCCAGCTTTGGTATAGGCACAAGCACAGACAGACCCCTCTGGCTCTGTGGGCTGGATTCAGTGGATTTGGCCAGCAGGCTGTGTATGTTGCTGACTCCTGCCATAAACATTAAGAGTATTTATAAGAATAACATTTTTTCTATTTTCCTAGTGTAGTCCCATTGTCAAAATGATAGGATATTTTTTCACTAATGTCCAACAGAGCAGGTTCTATAAATATGCCACTAACATCAAAGGATACCCCACGTACCTTATGTTTGTGTATATTATGCTTTTCCATAAGTATGAGTTACAAAATCAACCATTATAACACAGACAGTAAGAAGCTTCCATATTACCAAACTGCATATTAGTCCGTGATCCTGCAGCTTCTTTTATATTGCTCCATTGACTTGGAGATGTTCTGTAAGGATGCACATGGGGCCAGATCCTGTTTCATCTCTTGGGCACCAAGCAAACTTAGGTACCTACGTGTGATCTGTTTCACTCTGTTCAAGTCCCTGAAAATGCCCAAATGTATGTACTTCTGTAATACACAATCCTTTTGCCCTTAAAACTGAGTCACAAAAAAGCAGTGAGGAAGAGAAAGACCCATCTCATCTTTTGTATGAACATTTTTTCAGGGACTCTAGGACAATGGAATAGGATTGCATTTAGGGTGCAAACAGACATAGCAGGTCAGCTTGGCACCGAGTTTGACCCAGATCAAAGTATATTGCCTGTACTGACAAGTACAAGCAGGGATAGTCTCTGGGATGGGATCACCCCTGACCATGTAGAAGCATGTAATTGCCATTGTGATACGGATACTAGCTACACTTGAGAGCCTCCAGTCCTTGGCCAACCAGTTCATCCTCAGCAACTCCATGGTGGGGTCAGCAGTGCAGGAGGTGTGCCTGGTGATCAAGTATGTGCTGGCATCATGGCTCATCTGCCTCACCAACCTGCGGGGTTGCGGCTGGTTTGGTCTGCATGGGATTCCCAAACTGTGTTGACAGCACCCGTATCACCATCCTTTCCTCTGTGCACTGTGCCCAGGACTTCATTAACTGCAAGCGTTTTTTCTTGATTGTGATGCATAGTGGATCACCTTGGATATTTATACACATCAGTGTCAAGGCCCATGATAGCTGGGTATTCAGGAAATCTGGGCTGCCTGAAATGATAAAGCAATCAGAGTTTTCCTATAGGTTTCCTACTGCTGAGGTGGAGGGATTGACTGTACCCCAATGCTAACCGGGGCTCCTGTCTACCTGCTATAGCTCTGGCTGATGAAGCCATTCACAGGCTGCTAGTATTTGCATAAGGAATTCTTTCACTACTGCTTCAACAGCTGCTGCATGGCTATGAAGTGCATGGTTGGGTGTCTCAAGGTGCACTGAAAGTCACTGGGGGGCCTCTGTCTGAATGCCAGTGACCACTGTGTACCTCACTTCATCTTTACCTGCATTCTGCATAACAACTGCAAGACCAAGGGGAAGTCCGTTCCCAGGGCCTGGGCAGGGGAAGCAGTGACAAGACCAAGCCAGTGCCTCAGAGGTTGAACAGCTTGAAGAGACCAGCCACTGGGCACTGCATGTGAGGGATACCCTGGTAGAACACTTTGATAGACTTTGAGACGTGGGGTAGGGACTGGCTTATAGGGAGCAGAAGCCAGGCAGGCATGTGACCACTGTATGCATTTGCCGTTTGCACATCTCTTCCATTAAACAATTGCCAACTGAAATCAAGCTATCTCATAGTCAATGCTAGTGTGGGTATGGGTAAGGGGTGGGAAGATGGGAACGGTGGCTTTGGAATGGGGTGAAGACTATAGCCTCAGCTGGGGTGTGGAAAGGGATCATGGGTTCCTTGCTTGGATTTGAGCCCAGCGGGTGTTGTGTCAGCACACCACCCACTGAAGAAGCTTTATGTATGCCACTCCTTAGGCTTGTAACAAGCTCCCTCGGTGGTGCAGTCTTTGCTGCCCCATAATCAGAGCAGGCTTCACTGTCCATGTTTTTCTTATTCCAGTAATGGAAACCACAATTTTCCCTAACCAGAGTGGGTTTTATTGAACAAACTACAAAAAGCATACTCCTTGCCAAACTCCCAAGCCCAAAAATAAACAAGGAACTAAACAGCCAAAATGCAGGAAAACAGCAAAGCAAACTTTAAGGGGCTTGTGCAGGAGGTAGTCTGGGGAGGGTTTCCTGTCCCTGAGGAACCTATAGACTCCTGTTTACCGGTTGCCCTTGAATGGTGGGGTGACCTGGAGTGTCAAGCGTCATAGGTTGAAGGCCCACACACTGCATGTCCCCTTCAGTGTTTCCAAGTCTCACGAGAAAAAAAAGTGGCACTGCCTTTAAAAACAAGCCCCAAACAAGCCCAACCTATTTCAAGCCCAAAACAAGCCCAAACCAACCGTCCAACACAATGGGGGGCTATGGGGAATTTTGGGGGCTATTGCATCTCCCAAGCCCCTCTCTAATGCTGACCCTGCTGGCAGGGTGTGTGGCAGGGTGCGGACCTGCTCTGTAGCTAGGCTGGGATCTTGCAGCAGTGACTGCATGGTCCGGAGCTGGGGCAGAGACGTGATCTGCAGCTGGCATGCTCCAGGCAGGTGCATGCAGGCAGTGGATCGCAGCTCTGCCCCGGCTCTGGACCATGCTGTCACTGCTGCAAGGAACCAGGGCAGGCAGGCTGCAGATCATGGGTCGGCCTCAGCTACGAGCCATGCTATCACTGACACAAGATCCCAGCCTAGCTTTGGAGCTACTGCAGTATCCCAGCCCCAGAGCAGCTCAGCGCCATGCCCTGCTGACCGCCAGCGCTGCTGGGGCTGGTCTCCATGGAAACCCCAGTCTGCTATCACAGCACAGCTGCTGCTGGGGTCTCCAAGGAAACCGTGACAGCCATGCAGGTAGGGGCTGCTGGGAAATGGAGTCCAGCCACTGGCTGGATCTGCCTTTTGCCCACCCCTGAACTATAATTTTTTTTGTTTGTCATGTATTACAAAAAAGCCCAAAATAAGTGACCTTGAAATAAAACAACCCCAAAAAACTGCAACCCATGACTCAAAAAAATTAAAGTGACATTTTAAAAAAACAAACCCAATTCTGCTTATTATAAGCAGACTTGGCAACCTTGGTCCTCTTGCCCTGCCCAGAACAATCTACACTAGGTCCAGGGGCAGGACCATGTGGCGGGGGGGAAGGGACTGTGTTCCCCAACTAATGTCCTCCATGAAAGAGGGTACACGTGCACTGGGTTCTGAGCTGTTGTTGGTGCCTGCTACTGCTGGGGGGGGGAAGGGGGAGGGTGACATTGGCTGTTACCTGACTGCTTGACAGGATGTGGCTTTCTCTACTCTGCAGTGGTGGCTGATGTTGCCAACCACTGCTGATGAGTGACGAGCCACCATTGTGAGTTGCAGCCTGGTGCAGTAAATTGGTATAGGGGTTTGCAGCCCACCTTGATTTCAGGTCCTGCTCCATGCCCCAGGATTGGGGAGTAGATACAGACATGGGTTGTAGGAACTGGCAGCTCTGGTTGCCTATGGGCGATCAGGAACCTGGAGGCAGTGCCAGCAGATTATTACTGCGGGTTTATGTGGAGAATGCCCAGGATGCACGCTGTCTGCAGGGTCAGCATAGTCACAACTCTCACCCCCAACTCCATCCTCAGGGCCTCCAGCATTAAATCTGTGGTACAGGAGGCAGTATCCACTGCTTTGCGGATGGCTGTGGATTTCTGGCTAGCCACATGGAAGAATGCTTGGCTGCACATCAGCCCTGGTAGAACTCCATCCACCTCTGCCACTCTGAGACTTCAGCAACCCAGATTCATGTACCCTCAACGAGAGATGCCAGTATCTCCATCTTCACCTACCAGTGGTGCCTCCTCTGCTTGGCAGCCCTCTGTGCTCCACTCTCACACTGTGACCATGAGGCATCTTCAGAGCTAGAGGCAGCAGATCTATACATAGCAGGAGTCTGTCTTGAAAATGGAACAGCAAAACAGGCAGTCTCTGTTTACCACCCTACCACAGCCGTAAGATGAAGAACTCCTCATCACATGTTGTAAGTTGCAAGGTTATCTCTGCCACCTCTTTCATTGTGCCTGCTGACTCTTACCATGGTAAGTTCATGATTCCCTTCACCTCCTGCATCCCAGGGTACAGCCCCAAGGAATTCCCTTCCACTGCCTTTCTCCTCAAGCCATTCCCCCAGGTATTCCCCACCCCAAGCCAAACAGGAAGGGGCTCAGTTTTGGGATTCATCCATTAACTCATTAACACAGTGCCATTAACCCAGTGGTCTTCGAGTGGCATTGCTGCCTGTCCCAATTGTGCCCCTGGGTTGACAAGTTTGCACTAGTGGTGTCCATGGGGGATGTCCTCTGGGAGTTGATCACCAGTTCACAAACCTCAAGCTACAACATGGCTAGGGAGCACAGAATAGTTGTTAAGTCTTTGGGGTTGGAAATTAATAGGTGAGTGAAGCCACCTGTGATCTGTTCACAGCCTCTTAACTTGTTCACCAGTATGGGGTGGGATACTGTATCAAAGGCCTTCCTGAAGTTTACTTAGACTTCAGGAAGGCCTTTGATATGGTATCTCACCCCATACTAGTGAACAAGTTAAGAGGCTGTGACTTGGATGACGACACAGTCTGGTGGGTGGCGAATTGGCTAGAGGGTCACACCCAGAGAGTCGTGGTGGATGGGTCGGTTTCGACCTGGAAGGGTGTGGGCAGTGGGGTCCCGCAGGGCTCGGTCCTTGGACCGATACTCTTTAATGTCTTCATCAGCGACTTGGACAAGGGAGTGAAGTGTACTCTGTCCAAGTTTGCGGATGACACAAAGCTATGGGAGAAGTGGACACGCCAGAGGGCAGGGAACAGCTGCAAGCAGACCTGGATAGATTGGACAAGTGGGCAGAAAACAACAGAATGCAGTTCAACAAGGAGAAATGCAAAGTGCTGCACCTAGGGAGGAAAAATGTCCAGCACACCTACTGCCTAGGAAATGACCTGCTGGGTGGCACGGAAGTGGAAAGGGATCTTGGAGTCCTAGTGGACTCCAAGATGAACATGAGTCGGCAGTGTGACGAAGCCATCAGAAAAGCCAATGGCACTTTATCATGCATCAGCAGATGCATGACGAATAGATCCAAAGAGGTGATACTTCCCCTCTATCGGGCGCTGGTCAGACCACAGTTGGAGCACTGTGTGCAATTCTGGGC
>NW_005842508.1:88590-96750 GCF_000455745.1 Alligator sinensis
CCTATGCAGGGGGTCGGACTCGATGATCTATTGAGGTCCCTTCCGACCCTAACATCTATGAATCTATGAATCCTTGGGAAGCAGAGTTCTCCCTTGCATACCAGAGTGATTGCACTGAGTGGATGGGGTGAGGGGAGGGAAGTGCTGCATTTGAGATGCCTGGAAAACTGCCCAGGCCACTTGCTGTGGGGTGCTGTATCATGACAAACATGCAAACATCCTTTGAGGAGCTCTAGAACAAAACAATCCACCTTCCTCTTGGTGCATTTTCAGCCTGATTTGTTGAGGGTTAGGGACCATATAGGTCTGTACACTCACTTTCTGTTGCGGGACAAAAACTTGTGTCCTGTGACCAAGGTGTGACAAACGTGACATTTGTCCATATCCTTAGGTGCCTAAGTCCTCTTATGCTCCTAATAGTTGGAATGGAATCTCACTCATGCTTCTCAGTGCTAGACATTATCCCTAGTTTATTTTTGGTTCACTGATAATTTTCAAGCTGATCGTGATTTTTGTGTTCCTCATTCCTAAGCACCCATCAAATAGCTATGAAAAACAAAGCAACCTATGAGTTGTTCACAAATTGGTCATTGCACCTACTTACTACTTGTAGCATGTGACTGGTCACTTAGCTACAGCAATTGGCATCAATGGAGCTCCTAGAATGAGTAAGGACCAGACGTGAGTGAAAAATGGAAAACACAGCCCATAAATATTTATTTGAATTCAAACAAGAACTTTGATTTAACTGCCTTGCTAATCCTTTCATATTTACTTTCTATGAATATGCAGTCACTTGAGCTTTACTAGCAAGATACTTGTCGGGGAGAATTCCCATGTGTCATACTCATGAAAAGCAAACATTTAATTCAAATGCACAGACAGTCACCAACAGGAAATTGTGAATTGTATATTTCATTATAATATGTGCAATTGATGCTGGCTTGGTTTGTTGTATAAATCAAATGGTATGGCTCCATGAGTGGATAATGCACAGCACAACATGTCAATATTACAGTCAAGTGTGCGGGCCGGGAGTGACCCGAGCCCTTTTCCGCGCTGCACGCGGGCTGTGGCCAGCAGCCCGGGCACGCCGGGGCGGAGAGGGAAGGCCGTCGAGCTGGAATTAGGCACAGACGCGTATTGGTAGTTTTAAAGATTGTTTACTTACATCGAGATGGCAGTGGTGTAGGCTGGAAAGCTTGATTGAGTTGCAGTTACAGACAGACAACACAGACGGTCTCGTGGAGGTTGCTAGGCTCCATGGTGCAGAGCTCCGGATGCTCTGGGTGAACGAGCCACCAAAATAGAAATCGTAAATACGTCTTATAAAAGTCGCGTTCGAAGACGGGAAGAGGTGGGCGGTGGATCAGGCCGCCAAGCTCCTCTGGATCTCACACAGGGTTTCTATTACCCTGCCGTGTACCCAGAGTCCCCACGAGATGGATGTGGAGTCCTCTTCGGCTTGGGCGGAAACTGCTCAAGCCTCTTATACGGCTAACAGGCCAATCATTAGCCGCCACATGTGAATAATTTAACACTAGCCAATCACGGGGGATGAATTTGCATACGGGTGGCGGGAACTCTTTTGCACCGTGCATTCCTCTTGCAACATGAGCAATGCACCCTGCAAAAGAAGTTGCAGAAAAGGCGGGAAACTTGTCCCTGCACCAGGGTTTCCTCTTGCTACAGGAAACACCCTCGTGCAATGCTCTGCAACTTGGCGGGGATAATTCTGATGCCGAAGCGCACACACAATCATGCCTTTTCGGTCATGACATCAAGTATATAATTAAAGCTTCATGCTGTATTGGTTAGTTACATAGGCTACAGCTGTATAAGTTACAATTACATATGTAAATTGCAATTACCTAACATTAGAGAAGTTACAGTCCCAGCTTTAAACTGTAGATTGGATTGCAAAATCTGTAGCTTATACAATCTTCTGGCCAAGGATAAATCATTGCAGAAATCCATTAAATAATTTTGAGTAACCAATATACTTAAAAGTTGGAGAGTCTATCCACAGAAAATATATCAAATAAATTACCTTCTAATAAAGACAATTAATTTTAGTAAGAATTGTGGGATTTGGATCGGGTGGCTACCTGTTTATTAAGTAGTGATTCACATGGACAACAGCAGACCCTTACATTCTACAGGCTGCTCTGTGTTAAAATTAAAGCTCTCAACTATATGGAACCAGGCTACGGCAGAGCCAGCCTCCCTTCCTGTGCACTGTTCTTGCTGTTCGGGGTGGGGTGGGTCAGGATACTTACTGTATCCAACTTAGAGAGAGAGGGAGGGATCATGGCAGAACATTTTCTGTTTTCAAAGTCCAAATTTGTTAAATATTAGTGCACACTTGTGCCCTTGATAAGGGAGGGGTTAAAAATTCTGGGTGGTTAAATCAATGTTTTTTCAGTATTATTACAATTATTTTGAGTAGGACTATCAACATTTTTTTTGTTGGTCCATTTGCTATGCATTTTGTGACTTTTAATCCTGGTCTTGTATATATTTTAATGATGTAAAAGCACCTAGAGCCATGGATAAGTGTTGCTAATAAGTAAATAAATACATAAATAAATGATGAGTCTTTGTGGTCTTTGTGATGCAGCTATATCTACCTTGTCTTTATTTTGATAAAAAATAATAAATCTTGATTTTGCCCCAGGCCTTTTCTGCAGCCTTACACAGATGTGAAGAGCCCATCCAAGACTCTAGCAGTTCTACTTATGACATAAAAGACCAAGGAGATTTTGTTCAGGGAAAGAATTCATTTGTCAGTGTAACGCAAGAACTAAATCAGATCTGGTCTGCTCTGTCTTCACAAGTAACATCATTTATTCTATATTTGACAATGAAAAAGCACTTGGCAGTCTCGTGGGATTTGAATTTTTCAGCTGTGTGCTCTAGGTCCAACATTTCTAGCTGAGAAAGAAACACTGTGTATATGTCTCTAACAGCAGTAATTCATACAGCGTAGTTTGATGATATTTGCTTGGGGCTAAGCAATAGGGCTAGGGACAGAAGTTACACATATATTGGTATAAGTGATCAGAAACTGGTTTAAACCTGTAATAGAACAGAAGTTCACTGCACATAAACCAGTTTTGAAGTAGCTGCAACTGGTTTAAGATAAACCAGGTTGAATGTAGTATCAGACTTAACTGATTTGGGTCAAACCTGTTTATGAAACTTCTGTCCCAGACCCCTTCCTGGTTCAAGTTAAATCACAGTCCTTCAGCATCCCAGCATACTTTTCAGCCCTGGGCTGGGCTGTGCTGTATGTTCTAGAGAGCAGGGCTGACTCTGCCTCTCTGCTCCCTACCTAGAGCGGTGAGGGCTGGCTCACTGGCCTCACTGGCTGGCTCATTGGCCCCCAGGAAAACCCCAGCAGGGGTCTGGGGCCAGGGAGGGGGATTAAACTCCTCTTCCCCTGCGTATGGAGCGGTCTTGCCCTGCCCTGCTGGCTTACTTACTGCTGGCTACGGCTGTAGACTACAAATCCCAGAGGCACCTGGAAGCAGAAAGAGGAAATGATGAACAACCCTGCAGAGTCCTGCTTCTGTGATTGTGGACTGCAGATCCCAGAGACCTTGGGGGCAGCAGGAAGAGGAAGCAAACACACAGTCCATGCAGGCTACATGCCAGAGAGCCATGCTCTAGTGTCCCACAGCTTCTGGTTTGAGCCACTGCAGGCATGTGGCTGCATTTCCTGAATCAAAAGTGAATGCCTGTTCATTGGCTTATTGGTTCAATCTTTGCACCTTAGACTAACCTGGAAAGACTGAATCAATTCAGCCTCGGGCTTTTTGACTGTCTGTACTTAGCATAGGTGTGAGTGCCCATTTTCATTTTTACTTTGTCAGTGGAACTATTGGTGACTCCTCCTTTGGAACGGAGCAACAGGTACACACCTCTCACACTACCAGCAGAGACATAAACAGAAGCACCGGCTCTGCTGCCGTGCCTAAAAAGAGATGAATGGTGGTCATGGTGGGCGACTCCCTACTGAGAGGGACAGAGGGAGTGAACTGCTGCCCTGATCCCCTGGCCCGTGAAGTTTGCCTGTATCCGGGATGTGGTAGAGAAGATTCCTAAACTCATCTTGCCCTCCAAGCACTAGCCCATGCACCTCATCCATGTGGGCACGAATGACACAGCTTGGAGCAATCATGGTCAGGTCATGAGTGACTACAGGGCTCCAGGGGCTGGACTCAGAGGGTTGGGGGGTGCAGGTAGTTTTCTCAGTGCTTCCAGTTATGGGTTATGGGCACAGGAGTCTACGGGCTGACAAGAGATAAGGCACTGCTGGATCTGGCACTGGCGAAAAGGGATGATCTAGTCAGTGACCTGAGGATCGAAGGGAAGCCTGGTGATCACTTTCTTTATCCATCACAAAGCTGGCAAATCACTTAGCAATGCAGAAATCTTTGACTTTAGGAAAGCTGACTTTCACAAGCTCAGGAGGTTGGTTGTTGAGGCCCTGAGAGACCATGATCTGACAGGGAGGGGAGTCCACAATGAGTGGTTGCTCCTTAAAAATGTGATCCTAAAAGCACAAGGGAAGTCCATTCTAGCCCATAGGAAAGGTAGCAAAAGGGCTGGGAGACTCCCTTGGCTCAATAGGGAATTCATGAAACTCCTGAATCTGAAAATAGAAACATATGAAGGATGGAAGTCAGGAACTACCACTAAGGAGGATTATGCAGTGCTGACCTGCAACTGTAGGGAGCGGACCAGAAAAGCCAAGGCTGAACCCAAACTCAAACTGGCTATGGGAATCAAGGACAATAAAAAGTCCTTCTTCAAATATATGGGAAATCAGAAGAAAAACAATGGCAACATCAGACCCTTCCTGAACCAAATGGGGCAGCTGACAACTGACACCTAGGAAAAAACTAATCTCCTCAATGATTACTTTGCGTTGGTTTTCCACCAGCCCAAGGCGATCACCCCACCTGACAGGACGCAGGACTACCAGGGTAAGGGCAATCGCATGTCTTTAATTGGTGGAGATCATGTGAGGGAACAGCTTGACAGGCTGGACATCCACAAGTCAGCTGGCCCAGATGGAATGCATCCAAGAGTGCTAAAAGAGTTGGCTGGGGTGTAGGTTGTAGCCGTGTTGGTCTAAGGACATAGGCAGACAAGGTTCCTTGGGTGAATCTGATATCTTTTATTAGACCAACCCAAATAGTTGGAAAATAATTATCAAGCAAGCTTTCGGGTTCAAAAACCCTTCGTCAGGCTAAGGAAGTTTCAGCAGTTGATATGTGCTCTTCCTGGATGGAATGAAAAGTAAAGAAGCCAGTGGCTGGGCTGGTATGCATATAAGACAGGTAGTCAGTGAAAATGTAGATTGAGGAGTCAATAGGTGAGAGACAGGCTGGGGGTGGGGGGGAAGAGAGAGAAGGGGGATGAAAGTGGAGAGATACCTGGAGAGAAGGGGGATGAAAGTGGAGAGATACCTGGGGAGTCAGATGTCAGGCAAGTTATAATGTGTCATAAATCCAATGTCTATATTTAGTCCATGATTTTTAGTATCCAGGTGGTTGATGAAGTGGAGTTCATAGGCTCATCTCTGGGAAGTGTTTTGTAGGTTTCCTTTGAGGATCAGGACTGAGAGATTGGAGAGAGAGTTGGCTGACATCATAGCACGACCAATTACAAGGATATTTGAAAACTCATGGAGCTCGGGAGAGGTTCCTGAAGATTGGAAAAGGGCCAATGTGGTGCCTATCTTTAAGAAAGGAAGGAAGGAAGATCCAGGGAACTACAGGCCAGTCAGTTTGGCCTCAATTCCTGGAAAGATCTTGGAAAAAATCATCAATGAAAACATCAACAACAGGCTAATGGAAGGCAACATTCTGAGAGAGAGCCAACATGGCTTCATTGCGGGTAGGTCTTGCCTGACCAACCTCATTTCCTTCTATAACTAGGTGACGCATCACCTGGACAAAGGAGAAGAGGTTGATGTCATATATATAGATTTTTAAAAAGCCTTTGACTTGGTCTCCCATGATGTCCTCATGATAAAACTGGGGAATTGCGACCTCAACAACCTTATGGTCCAGTGGCTGGGGAACTGGCTCCGTGGTCAGACCCAAGAGTGATAGTCAATGGAACTGAGTCAACATGATGCATGGTGACCAGTAGTGTCCACCAGGGCTCAGTACTTGGACCAATACTCTTTAATATATTCATAAATTATCTGAATTTGGGTGTCAGAAGTGGACTGGCTAAGTTTGCAGACGACACCAAACTGTGACCAAACTGGTCATGCTAGAGCAGGGGTTCCCAACCTTTTTATGCTGCGGCCCGGCAAACTGCAGATCGAAAGTCACCGTGGACCAGCAAACCTCAGGCAGCCAACCCTTTTTTATACTTAGTGTACTCAGTATAAAAAAGGGTTGGCTGCTGGTCCGCAGTCTGCCGGTCACTGCTGGTCTGAGGTTTGCTGGTCCGCAATCACTTCTGGTCTGGTAGCCGACCCTCCTGAGGACCAGCAGCTGACCCTTCGCGGCGCGGCACTGGGCTGCAGCTTGGGGGTTGGGAACTCCTTTGCTAGAGGATAGGTTGGCAATTCAGGCTGACCTAGACAGGTTCACAAAATGGGCAGATTAAATCCAGATGACGCTCAACACAGAGAAATGCAAGGTGCTCCACCTCAAGAGAAAAAACCCACATCATACTTATAGGCTCAGTGGTGCTACACTTACTAGCACCATGACTGAAAGAGAATTGGGGGTCATGATTGACCACAAGATGAACATGAGCCACCAATGTAATGCTGCAGCTGGCAAAGCAAATAAAACTCTGGCTTGCATCTACTGATGCATCTCAAGCAAGACACAAGAAGTCATCCTCCTGCTTTACTCGGCCTTGGTGAGGCCACAGCTGGAGTACTGTATCCAGTTCTGGGCTCCACAATTTAGAAAGGATGTGGAGAAGCTTGAGAGAGTCCATAAGAGAGCCATGTGCATGATTAGAAGTCAAGAGAACAGGCTTTATGAGGAGAGGCTGAGAGAAATGGGACTTCAGCCTGGAGAAGTGAAGGCTCAGGGGTGACTTGGTGGCAGCCTATAAGTATATAAGGGATTTGCATCAGGAACTGAGAGAACGTCTGTTCACCAGGGCACCCCAAGGGAAGACACAGCTTAATGGTCACAAACTTCTGGAAGACCATTTTAGACTAGACATAAGGAAAAACTTCTTTACCACCTGAGTCTCCAGAGTCTGGAATAGACTCCCCCCAGAAGTGGATACTCTGGATACCTTTATGAAACACTTGGATGCTTATCTTGCTGGGGTGATCTGACCTTAGCTGACTTCCTGACCCCTTGGCTGGACCCGATGATCTCACAAGGTCCCTTCCAGCCCTAATATCTATGAAATCTATAAGTCACTTAGGGACAGATTGTATTTTATATTTTAGGTCTCAGAGTGGACTTGGGTGCCTAAGTACAATTCTATTCCATCCTATTAAGACCCTTAAAATCGATTAATGTGTCTACTTTTTTAATACACTGTTGTCTGATCATCAAGACTGCCACAAAAAAAGCAGAGGAGAGAAGGAAAAAGGGGACTCATTCACTTTTTTTGCACAAACTATTTTTCAGAGATTTGAAAAGGCGGAATAGGATTGCACTGACGTTCATAAGTTCGTAAGTGCCTAATGGGTAGAATGGAATCTGGCCCTTAGCCTTCTTCATGGGACCCATAGAGGAAGCATACTCATTGCTGTTTCAAGTAGATTACTTGCAAGCTGCAGTTTCTCTGACGCTATCATTATGTTGGTATGATAGACACGAAATGAATGTTAATGTAGATGACTACTACAGCTATCTATAGATATTTCTAAATAGTACAGAAGATTCTCAAGGACTTCAAGGGCCTGGTCCAAAGCCCATTTTGGATGCATTGTTTAAAGCACTTAGCAGTTCCTATTTTATGTAGTGGAGCTCCTGGATGTGGATAGCTTAAGAAAATCTAAACTTTTTCATTTAGGCACAGGAATGGAAAACAGTCACTTCTGAAAACCAGCTTGTCAGTTGCTAAGTGTTGACCTTATCTTTTTACATCAGTAGGATTTATCCTGGGACATCGTCATTGAACAAAGTACTGAGCTAAGGAGAAAAAGGTCTTAGGGAA
>NW_005842508.1:96781-103087 GCF_000455745.1 Alligator sinensis
TCTCTGTTTAGGAATATGATATCTTCTCAAGTTTCCCTTGACATTCAAATATAAGAGCCTTATAGACCTGACTCAGATGTACATATTTAAAAAAAAACCCAACCAAAACAAACAAAACTTTACCTAGCTTCATTAGCTTGTATTGAATCTTTTGCTCTAATTCATTAAATTGTCCCTTCGGTCCTGTGGTGTATCACCTCATTTGGGCCAATCTACTTCCTAATTGTTTCATATTAGTGAAGAATATCTCATACAACTCTAATAAATATGCTGGAATTTAGTCAAGTTTGGTGGCATGGGATAGTTTTGTACAGGAGGCTTCCAAGGGGGCACAATGGTGGGGTGTACCCCACTTTCAGTCGACATCACAGGAGCAGCTGTCAGGGACTTGTTAGTTAAATCGCCAAAGAAAGCAAGAATTCCCCCCACCTTTCCCATCTGAGGTATATTCCATTTCCTCTCATTCCCCCTCCCATGCCTGCCACTGCCATGGTCCCTCTCCCAGCTGTCCCTGCTGACCAGGGGCTCAAGGGGCTCCATAGCTGCTCCTGCCCCGCTCCAGTTGGGGTCTGTGATCTGCCAGGCTCTCCCAAGTAAAGCAGTGGGTAGGTTCCTCCCTCTCCATTCCCCCTAGGAGTAACCTGCCAGCCCAGGAGCAGGTGCCGTGGAAGGGGACCCACCTGCCAGTTGCTACCACAGCCACTACAGCTGTCCATAGCTGATTCTGACTCTCCACACAGCCTTGCTGGAGTAGGGCAGAAGTGGGCCCCCCAGGGCAGTCAGGGACAGTGTCAGTAGTGAGCAGTGGAGGTGGAAGACGAGTGGATATATTGCTGAGCACAGAGGGGAAAGAGGAATGGAGACTGAGAGGAAAAGGGAAGATTCTTACCTGACTGTGGGACTTAAAAAAGCCCACTCTGGTGCTCCTGCTGTGGGGTAGGCCTGCCCCATGGTGAAAGAAGCTGGGTGCAGATGGTGTAGCCACCCTGCAGCATTATTGGCTGCTCCTGTGTCCCCCTTTACAATATCATGTTTCCGCCTGTGGGTTTGCATCAGCTACATAAAATTCAGCTGTAACCGGCATGAATCTGGTAAACCTGAAAGCAATAGATGGTGACATTTCCTGCCACCTCATCATCACTGTAACTTAAGCTTTACTGCAAAGACATAGCAAGGTAGTGACATTTACTTTCCACTGTGAAGAGCTCTTCTTCATAGTCTATACTGGTGGGGTCTGAACTGAATTTAGCCCCATCTTTAGTCATGAGTTATTATGTAACATTGCAGATCATAGGTAGTGGATGTATCAGTACAATTCATTTTGCATTGCATTGGTGAACAGCATTGTTCCTAGGAAAGTAAAGTTGTTAAACTGTTGTTCACATCTCTGATTGCCTACTTTATCTTTTTGTCATATAAAGTATTTCTTTCTGACCTGTGGTCTTTGTTCTAAATAGAACTGTGACAGATAGGAATATGCCATTTTTTCTTGAAGCGCACAGTTTTGCTTTTGAGTATTTTTGTACCTTCTTTGCTCACTCCTCATGTAAATATCAAATTAACTTGTGAAATTTACAAAGATGGAGAAGTGTGAGAACTAATAATAATGCATCCATGTGCACTCCATGGCTTCAGTGCTCCTTTGCCTCCTGTTACCATGGAGAAAAAGTTTAGTGATATAAGCAAAAAAGCAAGGTCTACTTCTTGCTCTGGCCAGAAATAGCACTTGCATTTATCCCCTTACTACAGAGTGACTCCCCAGTTTGAGAAAGTGCAACCATAATTTACTGTAGGAGAAGTTAATCCTGACAATGAAACTGGGCACTAGGCCACTGTAGCTTCAGGATTCATTCTTAGAGCCCTTCAGACCCCTCAAAAAGTACTGGAAAATTAGTTTTCATGATTGAATAGAGGGTACAAGTTTCTGTTTCCATATTCTTGTGGAGTACTTCCTATGACTCTGGATCAGACCTATGGGTAGGAGCTATAGTAAAGGCAAATTACATTTCCATCTTCTACGTGAAACATTATTTAGGTAGACAAGATAAGGTCAGCTATGGCTGCAGTCCCTTAATATGAGGATAACAGTCTTCCTGTATATAGGAAAGTCAAAGGTGAGTTCATAGGCAATTATTCTGAGATCCAGATGTTCAATGTAGATATGACAAATAGTTACAGAAACAAGGAGCAGATCCTGGTGATGCTGAGTCACAGCTCTTTCAAAAGTCTCTTTCGTCTACCTGCCTCCATAGTGAGGTGAGTTTGCTCAAAGTGACCAATGCCTTATCACACATCATGGCACCACTGGGGACAATTCAATGCTTGAATCTCCCAGATATTTATGTTAATATCACATTTCTTCAGATTGGCCTTCAAGTTGTCCTTGAATCTTTACTTTTGCCCAACTCTAGACCATCAATCCTTTCCTTTCCTTTCCTTTTTTACGTCCTTGTGACAAGGTATTTAGCAGAATTCACAGATTTGTTGGAATCTGACAGGCCGCACTGTGAGTACTTCTGCTATGGGCTCAAACCTGTGACCCCTGGGCTATCAACCATGCCTGTGCCACCCCTGCCCCCACCCATCTCAAGTCTCATGCCTCCCTGGCATTCTGGGAACTCCAAACCTCCCCTATCAGTCCATATCTAGTCCACTGGTTATAACCACAATAAAAGAATAAACCAACAGGCTATAATGAAAACTCTAAGCATGCTGATACCATAACCAAAACAGTTCTTATTCTGGGGTTCAGGTCTTTGTAAGCCTTCAGCCCCTTACTCACAGTTCCCATTGCTGCAGGGCCTCAGTCAGTAGGTCAAACCATAGCCATCTTGATCCAGAGCTCCTTCCTTGGCAGTCTACAGAGCCATACTGTCTGCCCTGGATTCATATGTCTCCAGGCACTGCCCCTGTTTGGTCAGATGGCTTCCTTGGGTTGACCACAGGTGTTCTTTAGGTGGGCTTGCTGGCTTAACTCCGTGGCAGCTTACTGCTGTTGTCTAGCTGCTGCATCTGTGCCCTGCTTCCCATGCAGGTCTCTGCTGTATTCTTGAAAAGTTAGCTCAGCAATAAACACTTACAGCTTGCAAATCCTGGGGACCTGCTGGTTGAAGCTCCTAGTGAACAGTCTCCCTTATCTGAGGCTCTCCAATCAGTTGTTTCCTTCTCTCTGCATAACAGGAGCCCTAGGCTCCCTGTTACAACATCCATACAGCAGGGTAGGGATGACAACAGCCTCATAGATGACAAGTTTGGTTTGGGTCCTGATGTCATGATCATCAAAAACATAATTGTGGAGATGTCCAAAGGCAGCACTGGCAGATTTTATTCAGTACTGAATATTATTGTCTATGTTTACTTTTTGAGAAAGGTGGCTGCCCATGTAGGGGAAATACTCAAATTCTCCAAGGATTGCCTTCAAATTGTAATACAGTGGAGTCGCATCTTACGCGGGGGTTAGGTTTGCAAGTCAGCGCGTAAGACGAAAATCGCGTATAGTCAAAATTACCGTGCCAGCAGTGACTGCCTCTGCCTCCGAAACCTCCTGCTGCCGCCGCGGAGCCGTGCTTAGAGCTGTGCGGCTGGTGGCAGCAGCGCAGTGTGGGGTGGTGGTGGGGATAGCTGCGTGCCGCCCAGCCACCAACACGCTGCCACTGCCACCCGGCAGCTGGCCACACAGCTCCGGGCACGGCTCCATGGTGACAGTGGGAGGTTTTGGAGGCAGTGGCTGTCACTACCATAATGGGCCTTCAGGTAAGCAGCAGTGCCGCGTGCAAACTCAAGCCCCCGCCCCTCCTCCCACCCCACGTATAGTTGAATTTGCGTAAGTTAAATGCACGTATGATGCGACTCCACTGTATGTGGAGGAGCAGCTGGCTGGTTTGAGGTGGGTTGGTAAAGTATTTTGGGTATTATGAACTTAAGAGTAAGTCCAAGGATTTCACGTGCTTCACAGAAGCAATCAAGGGTGACATGGAGCTCTTCAGCTAAGAGGGAACACACAACAATCATCCACGTATTGAAGATCAGCAATATACATGTTGGTTATCTTGGATTTAGAATATAACCAGTTGATGTTAAAGAGAATCCCATCTATGCGATACTGGGTGCTAACTCCAGATGGAAATCTATCAGCAATGAGATGAAGAATAATTGCAATACAGGTGGAAAAAGGTGTTGGTGCAGTCACGCATCCTTGCTTGACCCCAGTTCCAAGCTATTGCTTAGGACAAGTCACTTCTCTTTTCTAAGCCATTGCTCAGGATGGTTGCTGTTGTGTCATCAATTGTGAAAAAGTCTGACAATGGTAACAAATTCTGGCAGGCATCCAAATCTCTTCAGGATATTCCATAGAGCCTCTCTTTTGATCGAATCAAAAGCCCTAGTCAGGTAAATGAGTCATGTAAAGATCTTGGTGTTGTTCATGGCACTTCTACAGCTGTCTAGCAACACAGATCATATCTATTGTACCTCTGAGTGGTCTGAAACCACACCAACTCTATTCAGAAGGCAGGCACGGATCTTCTCAGCTATGGACAGGAGTGCAATACCATGATAATTGATGCAATCTAGTCTATCTCTTTTCTTTAATATGGTAATGACTCTGTCATCTCTCAATTCAATTGGAGTGTGTTCATGTTTACAGATTTAAATATTATTGTGTAGTTAACTTTTTTTAGGTAACTTTTTCTACCTTGCTTATAAATTTCATCTGGTATTCTATCATGATCACCTGCTTTGTTAGTCTTCATCTGCTTAATGGCTTTCAAGGCCTCTTGACAAGTTGGTGGATCTGCAAGGTAGTCCTTAATGGGGTGTTATGGAATGGCTTTGCCTTTGACATTAGAATCTCAGTCCAGGAGCATGTGAAGGTGCTGCTTCTCCTGCATGTAGCTAGGATAACACTGACAAGCAGCCCCTTACCTACAGGAAGCTCCTTGTCTTTTCCAGCTGCCACATCAGAGACCAGTGCATTAATGGATCTTTAACATACATCTATGCCCAAAACACAATTACTCATAGGAGCTGCCGTATTCCATCTGTTAGAGTAAGCTACTGACTTAAATACCTAAGCCCTGGTCCAGAAAGACTGGGGATACTTGAGGACTAGCACACCTCAGGTCAGATTCTCATTATTATAATCCCACTGTGATTTCCACCAGCCAAAGCACCAGTCTTCTGTACTCTGGCCTTTGGATTCTCTTTGTCTAGCTAGCTTTGGAATACTATTGACAGCTCCTAATGTCAGTCATGACCATTTCTGGAGGGGAAACCAGATCAGTGCAGGATTGGGGTACATTTATAAATTAGCAGAGGTCCTTGAGAGGACCTCTGATAGAATATTAAACTACTTGACTTAAGAAAACACATGTCCTATGGAACTATGACTTTCAAGCATATTTAAGTCAGGTTCATGATAGAGAATACAACAAGAAGCAGAACTATAACATTCTACAGTCAACAAACACAATCTGCCAATATGATGACTATATATGCTCTTCTGCTCTATTCATAGAATCATAAAAAATTAGGGTTGGAAGGCACATTAGGAGGTCATTTAGTCCAACCCCCTGCTCAAAGCAGGACCATCCCCAACCACCTCATCCCAGCCAAAGCTTTGTCTTGCCAAGTCTTAAAAGCCTACAAGGACAGAGTCCACAATCTCTCTAGGCAGCCTGTTCCAGTGCTTTATTACTTTCCTAGTGTGAAAGTTATTCCTAATATCTAACCTAAGCTTCCCTTGTTGCCAGTTGAGATCAATGATCCTTGATCTGTTATCTGCCACAACTGAGAACAGTCTAGCTCCATCCCTCTTCTATGACCAGGTCACACACTGCCTGAACGCGGGAGCCGAGGCTGATGTCATCTTCCTGGACTTTAGGAAGGGCTTCAACACAGTTTCGCACCCTATCCTCATTGGGAAGCTAGGAGACTGTGGAGTGGACACCTACATGGTCAGGTGGGTGGCCAACTGGCTTAGGGACTGCACCCAGAGAGTGGTGGTGGATGGTTCCTTCTCAGCCTGGAGGGACGTGGGCAGTGGGGTCCCGCAGGGTTCGGTCCTTGGACCGATATTATTTAATATCTTCATCAGCAATTTGGACAAGGGTGCAGAGAGCACCCTCTCCAAGTTCGCTGATGATACCAAGTTATGGGGCAAAGTTAGTACACCGGAAGGCAGGGAGCAGTTTCAGGCCGACCTGGACAGGTTGGATCAATGGGCAGAGAGAAATAGGATGCAATTTAATAAAGATAAATGTAAGGTACTCCACCTGGGAAGGAGGAACCCCCAGCACACCTACAGGT
>NW_005842508.1:103408-123704 GCF_000455745.1 Alligator sinensis
GGGAATAGGGGAAGCGCTGTTTACTAAGGCGCCCCAGGGAGTGACTAGGAATAACGGGTGTAAACTAGTCGAGAGTGGATTTAGGTTAGATATTAGGAAGAAATTTTTCACAGTAAGGGTGGCCAGGATCTGGAATGGGCTTCCAAGAGAGGTGGTGCTATCACCTAGCTTGGAGGTCTTCAAGAGGAGGCTAGATAGTCACCTGGCTGGGGTCATCTGACTTTGGTCCTCTTTCCTGCCAGGGGCAGGCGGTCAGACACGATGATCCATTGTGGTCCCTTCCGACTCTGCAATCTATGAATCTCTTTGTAACCACCCTTCAGGTAGGTTAGCTCCATCCCTCTTTGTAATCACCCTTCAGGTAGTTGAAGGCTGCTATTAAATTTCCACCCACCCACCAGTCTTCTCTTCACCAGTCTAAATAAGCTCAGTTCTCTCAGCCTCTTCTCAGATGTGTGCCTCATGTGCCTCAGCCCTCTAACCATTTTCATTGCCTTCCACTGGACTCTCCACTTTTTTACATCCTTTCTGTAGTGTGGGACCCAAAACTGGACACAGTACTCCAGATATGGCCTCACAAGTACCAAATAGAGGGGAATAATCAGTTTCCTTGATCTTACGGCAACACTCCTCCTAGTGCAGCCCAGTGTACTGCTAGCTTTCTTGGCAACAAGGGCACACCGACTCATGGCATTCGATATTATATAGGTTCTTATGCCATATTCACCACTGTAGTATATGAGTGCCTTCCAGCAGTGTGTTATGCCATATGACTAAGATCTGTCATGGGTGGGTCATTCTCTCTCACATCCTCTCTGGAGGGAGTAAACTGTGGGCATAGTGTAGTGTTTTGTTTCGGTATGGTTTTCATTTTGTGTTTTGTCTGTAAATGCTGCTATACATTTGTGTTCAAGAAAGCCAGGTGTAAGAAGCGTACCTTGTCTGAGAAGCAGGAGGTGGTGAGGTTCACGTTTGTCCTTCAGGCTTGCAGAAGTGAGTTCATTCTACAATTTCAGACCAGTGCCATGGGAAAGTTGTCTTCTGCATTGATGAACTCTAAGGCTGAAGGCTCCATTGTACCTGAGGAGTTGAGTTACTGACCACAATCTTTATTCCAGAGCTTATGTGATCCTTTAGGTATCTTGGGCCAATATCATTGAGTGCCTTGAAGATAAGGAATTTGAACTTGATCCAATACCTTGTGGAAAGCCAGTGTAGACAGCTGAAGTTTGATGTGTTTGCAATTGTCTATGTTGTTGAAGAAATAAGCTGCATCATTCTGTACTGACTAACATGTCCTAAGGTTTTATGGCTTCATGCCCATATATACCGCATTGCTGTAGTCTAGACGGGAAATGAGAAAGATGCGTATAACTGGTCATCATGTGCTAGGACAGTGTTTCTCAACCTTTTAAGTAGCAAGTACCCCCTAACTTCTGAAAATTTTAATAAGTACCCCAACACTCAATTTTCCAGGGGATTTTATATTTACAGACTGATGTGTGCCATATGTTGGAAGAAGGGCTGTGTATATAAGTCTGTGATATGACAGATGCCTGATCTGGTGTGGGTGGGGTTGCCACCTTTTACACCAGGGGTGCACAACTCAAGTATGTACCTGGGCTAGAGGTGATGTTGACCAAAGCTAGGAGGGCTGAACCCCAAATTATTACTGGGGAATTTAAAGTGCTGCACAATGCGTGGCACACCAAATTTTTTGCCATAGTTTTGAGAGGTGGAAGGGGTGAGAGAGAGAGGAAAAGAGGGTGAGAGAGAGAGAGTGTTGGGGTACCCATGTACCCCCTGCCTGTGTCTCGCATACCCCCAGGGGTACGCGTACCACAGGTTGAGAAACTGTGCTAGGATATCAATAGTTTTCTGGCAACTAGAGGTGGTAAAAAGTGTTACTTGCAAATGCTCTGAGAGTTTAGTATCATGGAAAAATGTAGGACCACTCCTAAACTACAGGCTAACCTTCCTCTGCAGGAAACTATGTCTATAAACTCTTCAGTGTGCTCACCTCCACCCACCAACATAACCTAAGCATGGGTACACCTTCAACCAATTCTTCATCCATAAACTGTTTTCATCAAAATACAGGGCTAACTTGGTGGAAGTGATGCGTCGTAAAAGAGGAGTAGAATTGCTTGTTATCTACATCTTGTTGACACTTTAGTCCATGTTGCCTTTCCAGGTCATCTAGTGGCTGTATGTAGTAATAAGACTAACAGGGGAATAAATGAGGGGGTCTAGTAACAAAGATACAATTTCCCACCACTTTTCATTAGGTGCATCTCAGCCGGAATAGGTGCATCTCAGCAGAAAGGACTAAAGCCATTTTAGTGGATTCCTGGGGACCTCTTTCAGCAGGGGACAACCCTGTATCTCAGAGCTCACAGTGTCAAAATGCTGCAGAGAGATCCAGAAAGATGAGAATGAATCTGACAGGGGAAGATTGTCCATGTGTGATACTAAATCTGTTTCTATCCCATATCATGGCCCGAATCCTAATTGTGCCATACCTAGATCCAGCTTCTATTAGAAGCCCTTGGCTAGTTTCTCAATGAGCTTTCTCAGGAATGGGAGGTATGATAGTAGAATCAATATATACAGGATGAGTGTTAGTTGTACACTGGTAGAGGGGTATCAAACAATTTTAGTACCCTGGGCCATCAGTCCCAAGCTGCAGAAAGATCTCACCAAGCTAAGGGAGTGGGCACAAAAATTGCAGATGAACTTCAGTGTTGGCAAATGCAAGGTAATTCACCTAGGGAAAACTAATCTCAGCTATACATACACAATACCGGGCTCTGCACTAGCTGTTATAGCTCAAGAAAGAGACCTCAGAGTCGTTGTTGACAGCTCTCTAAAAGCACCAGCTCAGTGTGCAGAGGTGATCACAAAAGCCAATAAAATGTTGGGCATTTTTAAGAATGGAATTGAAAATAAAGCAGAGAACTCATAATGCCATTATACAAATGTAGCCTGGGTGTACACAGGTTTGTACTCCCCTTTCCAATTGAGGGAATTATTGGCAGGGCAGTGTGCTGTGGAGGGACACAACAGCCCAGTGGCTGCCTCCATCCCCCATAGAGTTAGGCCCAGTCAATCAATTACTTAACTATATACAAATTTATTATTACAACAAAACCATTAAAGGGTAAGGACATAGATTATATATATGTACAAATTTACAAAACAATAAGCTCTATACCATACACACACACACACACAATTTTATTCAGAAATACAAATGAACAATAGAACAACCCAGAACAAAGGATATTGATCAGGCAACTTTATAACTCTATTAATATACAAACTATTACTTCAACTTATTCACATAAACTGTAAGGCACAGTCTACACATATAACAAGTGATCCTTAGACTACCTGGGTGCCCTCCAGGGCAGGGGTCCCACTCCCAAGGTACCACTACAGGAAAGGAGGTGGGGGGAAAGAAAAGGAGAGGAAGACCCCAAAGACTCCTAATCCCCTGCTATCACTCAGGAGCAGCCCACATGATGCCCCTTCACAACCCTGGGGGTCCCTCCCCTGTGGGGACCCTCTCTCCAGGGTAACTTACTACTCCACAGTCCCGGAGGGTTGCCTCCCGTACTCCAGGTCGAGTTCTGTTCCCACTGGGCTTTCCTGCTGCCCAACTCTGCTGCTGCTGGCCTGGCTTAGGGCCATATGCACTGCTGTGTGTAGCAGGTGCTTCACCTTGTGCTAGGGAGTGGAGGCCTGGGCAGCCTTGTGCAGCACTGGGGCTCGATCTGCTCCCGGACACTCTGTGCTGCATCATCTACACTGAGCTGCTTCCCTGTACCAGCTGCTGTAGACCCAAGCCACCTCAATCAGCTCCCAGGGTCTCTCACCCTCCGTGCAGTGCCTCCTGTACCAAGCTCCCAGTCTTGTGCAGAGGTTGAGGACCTGAGCCACCCAAGCAGCTCCAAAGGTCCTACTCCATGCACCAGCTTGTGCATCATGTCTCTGGCCACACGCCAAAGCTTGCAAACCCAAGCCGCCTCACACAGCTCCTAGGGTCCGGATGTCTTGTGCTGTGCTGCACACTGAGAGCTTAACTGCTGGAGCTGTCTGCAGCTCCCCGCTGATGGAAGTCTTCAGGGGCTCTTCCAGGCTACTGCTTTGCCCTGCTGAGCAGCTCTCCTCAGCTCTTCTAAGCCCCGCTCTTCTCTCTTCTCTGCCCCCCATGCATCTCCTTGGTGCTGGGCACACAGCTCCATTTATACTCCAGGGCTCTGCTCCTGAAGTCTTCTGGACCTGACGGTGTTGCAGTCTTCAATCAGGTCCGCGAGAGCTCCTCTCCCCCTCCCCTCAGGAAAGGGGCGTGACTTGATTTCTCTTGCTGCCTCCTGGTTGGTGGATGGGCTCCACCAATCAAAACAGCAGAATCTCAAGCCTGGGACTCAACCCAAGCTCTGAAAGGTAAGCCTCCTACACAAATGCACTGGGTGTCCACATCTTGAATACTCTGTGCTGTTCTTGTCCCCATATCTCAAAAAGGATGTGGTAGAACTAGGAATGGCACAGAGAAGAGCAGCCAGTGATCAGGGGCCTGGAGCAGTTACCATACCAGGAGAGACTAAAAAGGCTAGGATTCTTCATTTTGGAAAAGAAGCCTGAGGAGGTCTATAAAATCATGAAGGGTGTGGACGAAGTGAACAGAGAAGTGTTGTTCACCAAGTTCCAGGATACTAGGGGGCACCCACTGAAATTATAGCTAACAGGTTTAAAACCTAACAAGATAAAGTACTTTTTAATGTAACACATAGTTAATTTATGGAATTCATTGCCACAGAAGGTAGTGGAGGCAGATAGTGCAGCCAGGTTCAAAAAAGGGACTGGAGAAATTCATGGTTGGTAAAACTATTAATGACTGTTGAACAGAATAGTTGGAGGTGTTTCCTCTAAACCAATAATGGTGGATGCCAAAGAGAATATTGAATAGGGGATAAATCACTGTAGAATATCTGTTTCAATGCTCTCCCTCAGTAGCATCCATTTCTGCCTATGATTCAGGATATCAAAAAACCAAGGATACTCATGGGCAATGGGAAGAAAAGGACAATTTGCTAGTCACTATGTCATTAGTCAAGGCTAACATGCATGTGCTTCAGTCAACACCTTGTCTAGTAGGTAGAATGCTGCTACCATTTAGTGTGCTTCATGTTTAAAAGGAAGAAACTTATTTCACTTTATGTGCCCAAACGGAACTTTACCAGCTGCATAACTGCTGTGCTCGGCATGTATATACAGGTAGCAGTCTTATTCCACGTGCAGTATGGATGCCATCCACACAGCCACTAAGCATACTGCATAAGCTACACTCTGCCTGAGCAGGTATGTGACTGTACACACCTACATGGGGTAGTGTAAGTACTAAAATTTTGCTGGGTAAAGCCATGGCTAGCAGGCATTACGTACCAGGGAAGGAGGACCCTCCTGTGTTTTAACCCAATAGTCTAGTGCCTTGAGTACTCATCTAGGCAACAGAAGACCTACACTTTAGGCACCCTCCTCACCCAAGGAGTGTTTGAATCTACAGCTCCCAGACTTACTAACATAGTTTTCCAACCACCAGGTTACAAGTAAGGTCAAGGCTGTCCAACTGGTGGCTCCTGGGCTATATGTGACCCATGAGGGGTTAGTTTGTGCCCGGCCCCCCCCAACCTCCCATCCATCACTCAAGCTCCAGCAGCAGCAGCAACAGGAGACTCTGGGCTCCCCCTCTCTCTGACTTCTGCTTCTTGCCCTGCCCCAGGGGGAGGGGTGGAGCAGCATGGCACAGCCCATAGTGCCAGGGAAGCCTATAGCATGGGGTGCTGGTACGGTGCGGTAAAGTAGAGGAGCCCACACCCAGGGAGCTGAAGGTGGGACTGGGGCAACTGTGCCTGTGTGCCTGTGGTGCAGCAGGGGATGGTGGGGAAAAGCCCTCCCATGTCCCTAGAGCAGTGAAGGGATAGAAGTATCCAAGTGCTCAGTGCAGTGAAGGTGGGGGAAAGCACCTTTATGCTTGGTGCCTTGTGGGGCCCATGGCTTGTGCTGGTGTGGCTCCCACTGGTCTGGGTTAGGCATTATCCAGTTTCCTCTACAGCCTTCCTCTTGAAGCTGCCCCCAGGCCAGAAGCAAGAGGACTAACTAGATGGTATAGGGCTCTGTGAAATGGATACTGCTCTGCCTGGGAGGGGCACCCAGGACAGAAGCTTCATCACTGTTCTCCATCCAATAACTATTAAATTCAAGGTTCAGTGGCTTGGCTTCAAGACGAGAGGTGAGTTGATACTTACACAGCAGATAAGTGCTTTTGGGTGCATAAAGTTAAAAAAAGGGCTTTGTCATAACAGTCTTTGTGGTTGAACCTCGTTCATGTACCTTTCTGGGAGTTGGGAAACCACCTGAGGTTACTGCCTTAATGAGGTGACAATGGGTGGGTCCAGGACAATGGGTGGGTTGTGATATCTTTAATATTGACATCTAGGCAGAAGAACAAATCCAAAGTATGACTGGCTATATGGGTTGGACCAGAAGGGACTTGGGGGCACATCCCGACAAGTGTGCATGTGCAGGGGCATGTGTTTCCCATGGGACAAATAGCAGCGTCACATATTTGTGCCACTGCTATTTGTCCCCAGGCATGCCCCTACATGCAAAGTGACCCAGATGGGGTAAGGAAGGCTGCCTTACCTAGGGTCCTGGGGGCCTCCTGAGGCAGCAGTGGTTCTGAGCTGGCTGCTCAGAGACTGGCCGGCAACCAGAAAGTGGCTCTGGCTGGCCAGGCTCCCTTTCTAGCAGTGCATGCTTCTATGTGCACTGCACCACTTTTTTGAGCCACAGGTTTTTCTGACACCTGGATCTCCTAGTGCCAAAACCCCCCGTCACGCTGAAAATAAACAGTGCCGTGAACAGGTGCACATGTTCTGTGTGTGGTTTGCAGTGCCTCAAACTGCTTTGAGGCACCGCAAACCACATGTGCGCGCTCATTTGGACATGCACAGGAAGGGAGGCAAATGAGGGGGTAAAGGTTTTGGGGTTTTTTTGCATCTGTCACCAATAACACTGAAATCAGAGCCATCCTATCCAGCCTGTGGGGCTCTGCACAGATCCACAAATTTGGCAGCAGAGGAGTAGCAATTACTGCTGCCACTGGTTTTGGACCTGGGAGGAGTCTTGTGGGCCAGATTACATGACTCTGAGGGCTGGATCTGGACTGCGGGCTGGGGGTTGAGCACCCCAGATCTAATTAATATGCCTGTAATACTGTTTTGGTCCTCATGTCTTCTGTTATACATTCTTGCCCCCAAATTTACTTTATTTACTAAGGCCCCCTCTCTCCCCGATTTATTTACTGAGTCCCTAAATGTGACTTAGTTTTATACCCTTTAGTTCCCCTTTTCCCCACCCTCAGTGTTTACCCTCTCCAATTTTCATACCTTTATTTTTGTACTTTTTCCTAAAATGTGGATATTCATCCTAACCTCAGATGGAAAGGAATGTTTAACTCCTACACATCTGAGCAGAGAGCTCATTCCTGGGTGGTTTCTAACTCCCACCATATGTTATAGTTGGGCAGATCCTGTTTTCTGAAGGGAGCTGTGCAGAACCATATTTCAGGTCTCCCCCTAGTCTCTTCCCAGGTTACATTATAGTACTCTTGCCCCACTCCCTTACTCTTTGCTTTTAATGTTAGGCTATGTCTTTCCTTCCCCATTTTCCTAATTATTTCAGTTCCCAACATTGTTGTTTATTTTTCCCCCCTTATATTTCCCCTTCCATTTTTTCTTTTCATCTCCCTCAAACTATTATCCAGCCCCATTCAAATCCTCTTAAATATCCCTACTTTTGTGACTTCTCCAAGTCAACCTGTCCTTGTACTTTGGCATTTTCTTTCTCTTGGGTTTAAGAGTATGCCATTCCATAGTACAGTGTTGCTTCTTACTGTTTGTGTCACTCTCTGACTGAGATTTCATTACGTTTAGTTTCTCAAGGATTTTCAGACTGCCTTTTTTCTCCTTTATAATGTACTGCTGTTCTTGATGTGTAAAGATAAGCTTGAAAGGAAAACTCCATCTGTCTCTCATATTTGGTTCTCTGGGAGATGCTGTCATTTCACTCAGCTCCTTCCTTCCTCCTTAATGTTACCTGTGACAGGTCTGGGAACACTTGTATTTTATATCCTCCCAGGGTAGGATCAGAAGCCTATCTAACCCCCTTCAGAGTTTGTGGCTTTTGTCCAAAACAGAGAGGATGTAGTATCCTATCCCTTGGTGTGTTTGAACTGGGAGGAGGGTAGAGAGTTCCATGTGCTCTGCTTACATGGAGTGTTGCTTATGTTTTTAACTGTGGGAAGGAGTCAAATACCTGCTGGATCTTCCTTCTCCACACCTGGGAGTCATCTTATTCCTATGGCATTTCTTCTTTCATGGTTTTCTCTAATTTCCATTTTCTCTACAAGCTCATTTTTCTTCTTTCCAATCATCTTTATTTATTTTGAAGATTTACTGCGGAGTGCAGATCTCCATCCACCTTCATCTCCAGGTCTGTGGCCCTGCTCCCCAGTTTCTTTCATCTCTGCTTTGATTTTACCCATAAAAGATTTAAAGCTCTGATTTCTGAGATTAACTCGCCAAAGACCTCTCTGGTCAAAGGGGCTGTTTTGTCTCTCTCCTTCTTTGCTTTGCCTTTTCTGTTTCGTGTTCTGTCAAGGGGCTATGCTGCATTATTCCACCTGGGATGGAAGGGGAAGGGAAGTATGTCTAGCATAGGGCTCATGATGTCTTTCAAGCCAGGTCTCTGCCACAAAAGCTGTACTGGATGCTTCATCATGGGTAAGGTCATACATAGTTCGGTGGAGATGGATCTTGTGTTTATTAGATTCAAATTGAATTCAGGAATATTTGTGTCTGCTTGAGTTCTGTGCCCAGAAATTGATCCTGGTATGCTAGGTGTCAGAACTCAGTAGTTAAGTGCCTCGGCACAGTGGAATTTTCTAGCACAATGAAGCTTTTCGGCACGGTGAAATTTTCCGCTACGGTGGAGAACCCCGATGCAGAAAAGTTCCCGCCATCCTTATGTAAATGCGCACACCATTATTGGTCGGTTCTAAATTATTCCTACGCGGCGACTATCAATTGGTTCGCTAGCCGTATAAAAGTTAGAGCAGTTTCCGCCCAAGTCGGAGAACTCCGCGCCCATCTCGGAGTGAACCTGGTGGACTGATCAACCACCAACGATTCCCCGTCATCGACTTTCCCGACGTACCCCGTGTCCTGCATGCTCGTTGAATTGTTGTACTCCGTGTCCTGCATGCTCATTGAATTGTCCACGGACATCTCACCTCAGTTTCTAGAGCTCTCGTTCGGTTTGCAACTGTAACTGAAGTTAACTCTCTGCCTACGCTGTGTCCATTGACAGTGTAAGTAAAGTAATCTTGGTTTAATAGATACGATTCTGTGCCTAATTCTGCTCCATCGCGGGAAACTACCCACCTGCCGTTTCCCGGCCCACCACTCGACTGCTACAAAAGGCACAGAAAATCCCAGGGCAGGTTTATCTCTCCGTTAAGAAAGCTCACAATCGTCTCTTTCTTCAGTGTGCATGTTGTAGTTTTTTAGAGCCCATGTGAACTAAATTCACGTAACAGTACTTCCATCTCCGGCAGTTGTGAGGCCTCGCCTGGAGTATTATGTCCAGTTTGGGGCCCCATGCTTCAAGGAAGATGTGGACAGATTGGAAAAAATATAGTGGTGAGCAACAAAAATGATAAGGCGCCTGGGAAGCTTGCCTTGTGAGACTAAATAACCCTAGTTCTTCCAGTGTGGAGAATTGATAACAGTCTTCAAATACCTGAAGGGTGATTTGTGAAGAGGATGAAGATAGACTTTCCTCTGTGGCTGTAGGAGACAGGATTAGGAGCAATGAACTCAAGCCTCAGCAGAGGAAATTTAGGTTGGAGATTAGGAGGATCTTTCTGAGTATGAGGTTGGGCAAACATTGGAACAGGCTACCTAGAGAAGCTGTGTAATCTCCATTCCTGAAAATTTTGGAGAGCTGGTTAGATAAGACACTTAGCTGGGATGGTTTAGTTAGGGGTGATCCAGCTTTGACTGGGGGCTGGTCTAGATGACCTTGTGAGGTCCCTTCCAGCCCTCCTTTCTTATGATCCCATGATCTTGTTTTCCTTTTACGGTGGGGAAACTAACATAAATGCAACCTGCCTTTTTTTTCGTGTTACCCCACACTTGCATTACTATATAGTGGTAGGGGTTTCACTTGGATTGAGCCTTTGATATCATCTGAGGAAGTGGAAGGGTTGATGTCTACAGGGGTTGGTGATGCTACTGATACACAATTTTAAATCTAGACCTTGTTTAGAGAAAGTTGTACTAGTACAGCTAAAATTTGTTTGTTTTGAAACTGAATAGTTAGTATAAACTCAAATGACATAATCAAATTGTATATGACTCTTGTCCGTGTGATTCTTTGATCTGTAATTGTGTAAAGGAGTAGTGTACTCAAGTGGTCACAAACAGAGCCAAATTCTTGGTAGATGGAGGAATTGGTGTATCTGCTCACTGGAAGCAAGGTGTGCCGTAAGGAAGTGGAATTCCCACCTGCTATAGATGAGACCAGTGGTTCTCAACTCGAGGCACCCCTCGCTGCACTCGAGGTGCGCTCTATAGCTTTTGTAAATTGAGTGGCACTCAGTTTAAAAAATGTATATACTACAGTGTTTTTCCTGTACTCAGTTTCAAATAATTTATATACTACAGTGTTTTTAGCTCCTTGAAGGGGGCTGGGGATCAGGGTGAGAGATTGGCCAGGCAGGGACAAGGCTGAGCCTACGCTTATCTGCTAACCTCCTCACATTGGCCTTATTTTCTCACAGCTTGCAGCACTCTTCAAAGGATCTGATGGTGTCCCAGGGTGCCACAGTGCCACACTGACTGAGAATTATTGGACTAGACACTATCTGAAATTCAGTGTTACTTACTTTTTAGAGACTTGGCTTGTCTTGATGACTCTAAATAACTGATCATTGTAAATAAATGATGTATAAGCCAATCCAGGTTCATTCTATGCTTTGCCCTAAAGCGTGGCTGCTCCTGTGGTTTTCCTGGCAAGAATGCTTTCCCACATCTTGCTCCCCATTGAAGGATGCTCTAAGCCACAGGTGGACAACTCATGGCACATGTGCCACAAGTGGCATGGACAGCTGCTGTGTGTGGCACAAGAGCCTTGGGTACTCAATAAAGGGAGGTGCCAGAATGGAAGCAGGGAGTGGAGTGCAGCTGCAGGAGGCATCAGGTATCACTACCAAGAGCCAGGGATCCTCGCTTGCCATATAAAACTGCAGCAATTTTGGGGCCAGGGAAGGATTGACTTGGCACTCCCAGGTGCCACTCTCTAGGCGTCAGTTATCATGGAGGTTTCTCAGAGGTGGATGCCTGGTGCCAAGCAGTTCGAGTGAGATCACCAGCTAATTCCTAATTAGATATCTAGTAGCAGCTATTTGTACAAACTGGTGCTGAATTTGGCCCAGAAGGTAAGGGGATAGATTCAGCCCATTGCCGATATCAGGGCATCCCAGACTTTTGCTAATAAGCACACTGTAGGATTAAGGTAGAATGCAGGTAACATATCACTACTGTCTTAATGATGTGTGTTGTGGTAGTGGTTCCAGGGACAAACTTCTGTAGACATGTCTTAAAACTTGCAGAACTGCATTGCAGCTTGTGCCAGGCTCCTTCTCTGCCTGCACCTGCCAAATGTACCAGTTTTCTTTTCCGAGGGAGGGTGCATTCATTCTGTAATGCTCAGGTGCTGATGCCCATGATGAAGTTCTTGTGTCATCGTAGATGCAGCAGTAGTGACTATAGTATTCAGCTTGATCAATTGTCACAGGCCTGTATTCACGATGGTTTTGTGATTCACTGCGCTAATGAGATTATTTTTATATTCCAGGCATTTTCCTCTTGGGAAGAAGTATAAGTATCTTTTTATAGCCACAGAATCCTTATTAGTCAGTGATTTTGTACTGTCTCTTTCAGTACCAGTCCGTGTCCTGCATGCTCGTTGAATTGTCCACGGACATCTCACCTCAGTTTCTAGAGCTCTCGTTCGGTTTGCAACTGTAACTGAAGTTAACTCTCTGCCTACGCTGTGTCCATTGACAGTGTAAGTAAAGTAATCTTGGTTTAATAGATACGCTTCTGTGCCTAATTCTGCTCCATCGCGGGAAACTACCCACCTGCCGTTTCCCGGCCTACCACTCGACCGCTACACTAGGTAGGTAAGAAATGTCTGGTGTATGTTCATATATCTGCTCTGTTGCTTTCTTGGACAATTTCTCCCAGTTTGAACTCTGATACCTGGCAAAGTGGTGGAGACGAGCAGTTAACTAAGTTGGAGAAAGGCTGTGCCTTGTAGAATGATCACCGGATTCAATAACTATAGGCATACAACAAATAAGAATAACAAATGAAATAAACTGTACTGTGGAACAGCAGGCAACCTCTGCAGTCTCTTGTGAAGTCCCTCTAACTACCTGCTTAACTGAGAAACTATCTCCCAGTTAACAACTTCCTCAGTCTCTTTAGCAAGGGAGCATCTTTAAATTTCAACCTCTATCTCTACACATTGTGGCAGATTTCACAGGAAAAAGCAGGTCTGCAGGATATCATTTGGCACTATCCCAGGATGATTTCCAAGAATGGGGGAGCTGTCTCTGAGCAGTGTTGACTTCACAGAGTGCATGGTAGTCTAAGAGCAATAAAATGGTTAGAATAACAGTAACAATACTACTACTTAGTGCAAATCTCAGAAAAGGGGGATTCTTATAGAAGCCAATATCCTTGAAGTAAGCTATGTGTTGCCCTGATGACCCTACTAATCTTGCCTGCTTTGGGAGAAGGAAAGTTGGAAGGAAAACGGCATGTACTATTGAACAGTCAGTGGAAGTTACAGTTGTAAAACACCTTACTGATCAAGAAATAGTGACAATGTCTGGAAGAGCATGGCTGAGGATTATGGCTGCTTTCCTGTAAGAGAGGCACAGCCTTTTGGAAGCCTTGTTCTTGGTGGAGGCTCCTGTGCTAATGGCAGAGGCTGGGGGAGGATTCACATATTTTAGTCTCTCTTGTTTGCTCATTTCATGTTTTAAAATGTTTCTAGCATGAACAGTGGTCTTTTCTCTGATGTGTCCCCAGTGTGTGTGTTTTGTTGGTGGGGGGAGAAACGCATAGCAGAGAGGAACAGGGACATGGCCTCTCTAGGAGCACAAGGGCTGCTTCAATAGGCTGGAGAGTCTGTAGAGTTGGTTGGAACCAGCTCTCAGTGCTGCTGCATCCCCACCGGGGTGAAGAAGGAAAGAAGAGAGAATAAGTTTCCCCAAGTAATCAAAAAGCTGGAAAGCCAAAACACCATGGCCTGTGCAGTGCCGACTGGGACAGAGTGATGGCAAACAATGATCACATTGAATTGAGCAAGCTCATTAGGACAATGAGTCATACTGGCAAAAAATGTACTAGCATATCATATTAGACACTTTCAGGCCAGATTTTTTGGCTGTACCCATACAATAAAGTCCCACCACTGATTGAAACACAACTTTTCCAAGACAAAAAGTGCAGTGGGTAACAAATCATGCATCAGTGAACATTTTATAGTGACTTAAAATAATTTGCCAGTTATCTCTGCTCTTTTCAGCAAAGGAAAATTGGTACCAATACTGGTATATAAGTGTTAGTGTATTATCAGGCTGTAACCAAGTGGCATTATGGTTCTACTGAAATTGTATCATCTTCAAAGGCAATATTTCAGGAGCCTGGGATTGGGATCTCAATATCAATTTGTTAGTTCTTCCCCAGAGGGTCACTGCTAGTAATATCCCTGTAGGATTCTGAAATAACTTTTCCAGTGATCAGAAGACAGCATATTTTTCCTAATAATTATTATGAATATTATAAAAGAAACACATTTCTATAATCCATGCTCCAGTCAAAAGTATAACAAGAGTCTAAGAGACACTATCACTCTTGCAACCAGACTGTATTGGTGCAAACTAAAAAGAGCATTTTTGCGCTATTAAAGGTTGTCACAATTAAAAACTAAAACTACTCCCTAATATCAAATGTTTGTGAATGCTTTTACAATTTAATGTCTAGTGACAAAAGCACTCAGAAAGGGCTTGAGCATCATGGAACATTAATTCAAAAGTGACTGCATCATACTTTTATTAGACATCATTTTCTCTTATAAATATGCATTATAAAGCATACTGGTATCCTGGGCCAAATACTGCAAGTCTTGAAGATAATGGGGAGCATGAGTAAGAACCTCAGACCTTGGCACATTAGGTGAAATTCAGCCCTTTCAGCAGAGAATGTGTATAATTTGGCTTTGTGCAGAGAACAAAGAAGGAATGAGGGAATAGAATCAGTTTCCTCAAACAATAGGCAGACTGTGCAGCTACAGTTCTAGCTATATATCTTAAGTATTTCTAAAGACTAACTTACTAGCTTCTTTCCCTTTATACAACTGGTGTAGCGATTAAATCGACCTATGAGGTGCTGGTAGAGAATCCCTTTGTGCTGTATGCAAGGCACATAGAAACCCTACTGCATGATTTCTAGCCCATAGCTCCCTTGCTGGGTTTGAGTTTTAGACAAGGTCTTATGACCGACGTTCATGGGTAAACCTGACCTATAGCACCTTAAAAATAAACAAACTATGGGAAATCAAGCTGCACAAAATGATCAGTTTGGGGTTGGTAAGGATTCTTTTAAGCATTGTTTCTGCATTTGTTTCCTATGAAATGCTACAATTTTTATCACTCCATGCTACTTCTTGAAGTGAAATTTTGGGTTTTCTTGGGTTAGATTTGAGCAATTCTGTTTTCACAGGAGAAAAAATAGCAGCGAATGCAGTTCTTCATCTGCAAAAGTTGCATTTTATTTGTACACAAAACACGAATACTGGAAAAGAATTCAACTGGTGAAATCTTATCAGAGTAAAAATATTATAAAATAAAAATTGTTTATAAATGGGAAAGGAATCATAGGTGAAGTTGCTGGTGTTTCAAAGGAGTAACTGAAAAAGACCCGTACAGAGTCTTATAAATCTGCAGGAGTCCTAATCCATGAACAATTTTAGTACAAAATCATAATTACAGTAAGTAATTTTTTTTAGCTGAGTTACTCATGAAGGTTTTGATAGAGAAACTCCAGGGGAAGCAAGAGAGTCAGTATTTGTGAGTTCTGCTATTAGTTTAGCTGATGACTCATTTACTTAGTCACTTTTTATTGCCAAATGGTGTGACCTGACCTTGTGCAGGTATACAAACAAGGAAAAACAGGAGGCCCTGGTGCTATAAAGAAGTTTCATAATATGATGATCTACCTTTCTCCATACTGAAGGTCCATCCCAATTCAAGTCTCGCCCTTTTGGGACACAATTTTTTTAACTTCTATGATGATCAGGTGTTATGGGTGAGGCAGGTTATCAGGGAAGGGGATAATAAAGAGCCATCTGTGCCTGCCCCCAGGGTTGGACTAAGGGGAGCAGGATGCATTTGTGTGCGCGCTGTAGCACATGCAGTGAACAGGCTAGTGAAGGGTAACTAGAAGGGGTTTTGGCTCTGGAGAAACTGTGGAAAAGGCCTAGGAGAAGGTAGGGTATGGAAGGTTCAGTGGAGGGATGAAGTGAAACAGGACAATCACCTGATAGAGCCTTGGGGTGTGAGGCCAGTACAGTGGCAGTACTGGTCTTTGTTTAGAGGCCCTAGACTGGGACTTCTACAAAGTCAGGGAAGTGTGTGCTCTTTGTCCTCTCTGCCAGGAGGAGAGAACAAGCATAGGTGACTGGTAGGGGAGGCACGGGGAGTAGGGGTGGGGCACATCCCCCCCCCCCCCCCCCCCAGCTCCATCCCCACTGCCGACAGTGGTGGTGGCATCTCCGGATGCTTGCCAGCTCCTCCACTGCTGCCAATGCTGCTGGCGGCATCTGCGGATACTCTTCAGCTCCCTCCCCACTGCTGACACCAGCTTCTGTGGGTGCACCCCCAGACTCAGGAGGCACCAGTCACCCATGATAACAAGTACTGACCTTGGCTAGAAAGTCAAATCAGATTGCCAGCCAGAGAAAGGCTATCTTGGAGGGGATTTGAGGCAATGGTTGTATCCTGATGTAGGTCAAGTAAGCTGCTGTGCTATCTTGGCATCTATGAAATCTATGAAATATTTTTGCAACAGGAATACAAAGGCCCAGACCATGACCTGTGTGAGGGGAGCCACAGTGTATGCAAAAATGACTTGAAGCTACTTTAGCAAACCATTTAATTGTGGGAGGATCTTTGGGTGATGTAATGCTGCTGCAACTCTCTAACTCCCATCCCACCAGCACTGGGCTGGATAAATTAAGCATGGTATGGATTCCCTAACTTCAGCACAGTACCTTATAACTGTTGGTAGCTGGAAAATTGGCTGGTGCCTGAAGAATCTCAAGATTTGGGGAATTTAAAGGACCTCCTATGCACTGCTTCATTGCCCCTTAAGCTGTCTTCCTCATTTTTTAGTGCCGGATCTGAACCAAAATACCCATGTTTATCTCCTAGATTCTGATACTTCTTTAGGAATCAGCACTGTCATCTCTTTGTTGTTGGGTATATTTTGTTCAAGCTTTTTAAGATGCTTTACACAACTGTTTCTTCAGCTTACCTAAAAATATAGTGATTTTTCTCAGACACTTTTGGCCAAAACCCATGGCAAACATTTCCTTGTACATCATTATCATTAATCACACCACTGCATGCAATATTTATGCAAACAGAATGCAATCTGGATTCTAGATTATTGAAAATCATTTCTAAGTGCTGGTGGAGGGTCAGTCTTTGGCTTCAGGCATACTAATCTCATTACAGAAAATAAGTCCAATAAATATTGTAGAAATTTTTCAATTAGGGACAAGCTGACACTTCAAAGTTCAGATCGGGGCCTTGTGTTCAGAACACTGCACAGATACAAGTACCATTTAAAGACTCCTGCTGAAATGGCTAAGTAGGATTTGACTGATGCTAAGGTCCTAAAAGTTAGGTTCTGAATCCTGATCCAAACATTCCTCCACAGTTCTGGCATGTTTGGATTTAAGATGTGGGTTTGGGTCATTCTCCTTTCTTGGGAGCTGTATATAGACAGTGGCCCATTTAAGTGAGCTAAGTGCTCTTGATCCTTCGTTGCTATGGACTAAACTGTGGTACTAGTGAAACTTAAGACAGTGGGAACTGGAAACTCCATGTTTGCACATACATACTGCATAATGTTAATGGCTCTGTGTTCACAGGTGATTGCTTTGTGCATGCTGACAGAGTCAGTTTGCCATATACCACAGCCTGCTAACAAAGCTGGCTTGAACTGTTTCTGATGATTTTAGTTTAGGGATAAAAGTAAAGCGCATGGGTCAAAACTGATGGGGAACTCTGCTGGGCTAAGAACAGCCTCCCAGGGAAATGGTGAAACTCTCATTAACTTGCCTTTTAAAATCTAAATCAGTAAATTACATTCTTCAGTGAACTCACCTTCATTGACAGGGGAAGATGACTTGATGTACTAGGTGCTGCTCCTCTGCATGGTCTGTGACTCTAGGAAAATCAGGATATTGAAATGTCTTTGCTAACTTTTACCCCAGGAAATATAGCAAATAAGTCTTTCCTCTCTGCTACTTTTAGCAGCAACAGTGTTTTGCCAGTCATATTACAGTATGTTGTTTGTTTTGACTTTCTGGGTAGAGGTGGTTAAACTCCAAATAACATTAATTGTGATTCTAGAACCTTTTTGAATTAGTGAAATGTTCACAAATCCTTATTGTCTCAGAATATATTTATTCCAAAGTAGTACTTTGAAATGCTATACAAATCATGGGTTTGTTTGTGAAATAGTTGATTGGACTAGCTACTCATGTTGAGTACTTGATCACCAAAGTAACAGCATTTGTTCTGTTCCTGATTGAAAGACTTCCTACCCCACTAATAATGGTAAATAATATGCTGCTGTGCTTTTTGTATGACTTCCAGGCAAAAATTCATGCTAAAGTCGCAATATTTTTCAAAATTCACAGTAATATGTGATAGTTATCCACTCACAAATAAACAATATTATGATGGCATAATCAGAGAGCTGAATTCTATAGTACTTGGATTTCACAAAAATGTCTAAGAATCATACCTTTGCTTACTATTTAATCAGCTGTGTGAGCTAGGACACTTTTTTCCTAAAAAGCGAGCATATTGCTTTTTAATTATGGATTTGCAAATTCTCTTGTAGGTGCCCTATAGGCATATTTGAGAGCAGAATTTGTTGCAGTGACACTAATGGCCACGTGTTTAAAGCAAAGAATGGGATGTTAGTAATGAACCGTACTTCCCTAGTAAGTTGGTATTTTCACAAAGTGTTTTCTTTCGGGCGCAGCCATATGAGCAACAGGTATACAGTTATTTCCAGGTCAGAGGACAGGAAAGGAGAGGGAACGGCTAGTAGCCTGAGAGGTTGGGGGAGGGATAAAATAACTGAAGTTAACTGGAACATGACTGTTCCCAGTATATGAGTATAAAGCAAAAGTGTGACTCCCCTGCCTCACCCCATAATGACACAGCTGAGTGAAAAGATCTTGCTCCTGCTGTGTCTCCACCCAGTTAGATAAGGTCACTGGCGTATGAAAGTCAGCTCACACATGCCTGCTGGCAGATTTCCCTGTGTCATTAGGTGTGTTAGCTTCACATAGAGGTTTATTTTATAATTAAGACAGTTTTTTTTCAATCCTAGAGGAAATGTTTCATACTTCCAATCACAATGTGGATATCACAATGGATTTATTTTCATTGGTTTTAATCTTTGGGGGGAGCAGAGATACTGAGTCCCTTACATTTTGTCCATTCAAGAATGAACAGACAAATCAAAAACTTTGGGCCAGATTTTCTAACTCTGATTTCACTTAAATTATCCCATAAGAGAATTTGATCAACTGAAAGTAGTCAAGTAAAAATCCATACAGTGCTACCAGGAGTATTTAACACACCAGCTTGTTTTGAACAAATAAATTGCTACACTCCTGGAAAAATAACTTATCCTTCTTTCCATATATGCATTTTTAGAAATCTTTCAATGTGTTACCTTTGTCCACATTACAATTTGAGAAACTTTTTTTTGCCTCAAGGTATTTTGCAATGCAGTATACACTTTCAGTATTTACAAAGATATGGAATATTCTTTTTGAGAACTTGCGGAGCTGGGGGATGCCTCAGAAGAGTGGAAAAAGGCAAATGTGTAGTGCCCATCTTTAAGAAAGTGAAGAAGAAAGGTCTGGGGAATAACAGATTAGTCAGTCTGACCTTGATACCTCGAAAGATTATAGAGCATGTCATCAAGGAATCTATTTCTAAGCACCTAGATTAACAAGGTACTCGGGAACACCAAAAAGGATGTGTCAAGAGCAAGTCATGCTTGATCAACATGATTTCTTTCTATGACAAGGTGATGAGTTTTGTAGATGGGGAAGGAGGAGAGCAGTGGATGCAATATTTCAATTTTAACAAAGCTTTTGACACTGTTTCCCGGGACATGCTCATTAGTATGTTAAGGACCTATTGTTTAGACAAAAGTTCTGTAATGTGGGTACGCATGACTAACCGCCTATGTCAATGAGCACACAGGTGGTATGTCATGGGGCACTTTTACATGTGCTCCAATGTATTATGATTAGAAGGTATCAGAGCAGACTGAATTAATTCTAATCAAAATGTTCCAGCGTGCTGCAGCATCTGGTGTATTCAGCACCCTGGGTTTCAAAATGGCTGCAGGGGTGCTTTAACTAAAGCTTGTTGAATGAGCTTTAGTTAAAGCACGCCTGCTGCCATTTTGAAGCCTGGGACATGTCAAAACCCAGTGATTTTTGGTGCCTCGGCACAATGGGATTTTCTTGCCACATGAGAGCCTCTCGCACAGCAAGGGTTTTACTGCACAGAGAAACCTCGGTGCAAGAGAGTTCCCGCCAATTTGCAGCCTTCTTTGCAGGGTGCATTTCTTCTTTGCAGCACAGAAATGCACGGTGCAAAGAGTTCCCGCTATTCGAATGCAAATTTGTGTCCCGCTATTGGCCAGTGCTAAATTATTCACACGTGGCGGCTAGTAATTGGCTCACTGGCCGTTTAAAATTCCGCGCGACTTCCGCCCAAGTCGAAGAATTTTGAGCACTCTGCAGAGTGCCTCTAAAGAGATCTGACTTG
>NW_005842508.1:125337-125820 GCF_000455745.1 Alligator sinensis
AACGCCCTTGGAAGCTATAGATGCCTGCGTGGAGGTATACGGAGGAGCAAATGCTGTTACACTCCAACTCTTTCTGAACCCGATGGCAGGTCAGCCAGTGGGAAATCTTTTAGGCCATCTCCCACGATTACAGACACTCATGAAGCAAGGTGAAGAAGCCTCTAATAATATAAGGGATCAACCTTCAGCATGCCCAGTCGGAACACTGAGGCCTAAACATCAAGGGTATACCCCTCGACGAAAGCCATGGGGGTCACCTCCAAGAACCCCGAAGGAAAGAACCCTAAAGGAGAGAAACATGTTCGGATTTCTTCTCGCTCACTCTGGACTTACAAAAGCTCAATTAAGAATTTTGGGAGACAGGGCCCAGGCTAGTATGGCCGAAGCACTGGGATTTCAATTCGAGGACCAGCCAAAAAACGAGTAATGGCTGTCGGGTCCGCCGGGGGCCTTCACCAAATCTAACACCATACCCCTGGCTCC
>NW_005842508.1:129616-156489 GCF_000455745.1 Alligator sinensis
GACTGGCTTGGGCCCCGCCAGCTGGAACAACTCGTGTGGTTGTTCAGACGACCGGACCACCTGCGTCGTGATTGCAAGCAGCGTGAGTAAAGTTTTTTGCAACCGATAAGTTGTGTCTGCCTCTCCATTCACCAGCCTGCCCTAACATACGAGCAATTTCTAACTTAACTCGAGTCGGCTCTGGCCGTCCGAGACAGGACACTGAATACATGAGACATGGTGGGCATTTTAATTAGAGCAGCTCTCAGGAGCCACTCTAATTAAAATGTCCCTACCCCCACCCACACCCTGGAGCATGTGTATAGGCACCTGTTGGTTTCAATTCAGGCAGAAGATAGGTCAGGGTAGCACCTTAAAGACTAACTAGCTTAAAGAAGCATGAACTTTCATAGGCAACAGGCTACTTCATCAGATGCTAGGAATAGACTGGTAAAAAGAAAAGGTTTTACAAAGAAGGGAAAGGGACAAGGGGAAGAGATGCTGCTAAGAGAAGTAAAAAGTATATAAAATAGATCAATGAAGACCAACAAGTTAATGCCTGGAGGGCTACTGGAGTAAATAACTAGCCCAGACAATGGGATATGAAACTATAGTTCCTACCAAGACCAAAGTTAATACAGTCTCGCCTGTGGATGATGTTATGTTCCACAATTTGTATTCATGTTGGTTTTTAAAGTGTTGTTGTTTAAAATCAGCTACTCTAAGGTCAGTGATGGAATTATCCAAGGAAGTTAAAGTGCTCTGCCACAGATTTTTGTGCATTTCTGGAATTAAAGTCAGTTTGGTGCCCATTCATCCTTTTACATAGGGAGTGGCCCATCTGGCCGAGGTAGACAGCAGATGGGTAGTGTAAGCAAGTGATGGCATGTATGATATTGGTGAAGGAGCAGGCGAATGAGCCCTGTGTTATAATTTGTGTTGATCTATCCGGTGATGACACAATCTGTGTTGATGATGGGGTTTGGCTGTCATCTGGTTATGTAGCAAGGCCTGGTGGATTGGTAAGAATTGGAGCTAGGTAATTTGTTACTTGAAAGATATTGTTTGAGGTTGGGGGACCTATCTGTAAGCCAGGGTTGGCCTGTTACATTCCATCCCACCCTGTTTCCCACCCCCACAAGTATAATTTGAGATGGTACTAATTTTTCAGGTAGGGTTGGAGGTAATTAATGATGTATCTAAGTGTTCAAGCTTGGGGCTGTAAGTGATTACCAAAGAGATTCTGTTGCCCTTGTTATGGGGTTGGTATCGTAGCAGATCAGAACAGGGCCTGAGTCTGGTTTTGTTGACCTGAATTATTTGCTGTTAGTGCAGGAAACCTTGTAGATCTCTGACGTGTGTATCCTGGTAAATGGGATAAGATCAGATGTGGCTGTACCAGAGCTTGGCCATAGATGCTGGATCTAGCGGTGTGCTCAGAATGAAAGTTGGTAGTGTGGCGATAGCTGTACTTTTTAGTTAGTTTCCAGTACAATGTGGCAGAGATGGACATGTCTGTGAAACTTCACAAGGGCCACAAGAAATTAATTTGCTGGATGGAGTATTCAAGCTCATTCGTGGCCAGAATAATCATCAATGGCATAATGTCCAACTAAGAGGAGGTATTGAGTGAAGCTCCCCAGGTCCAGTAGTAGTTAATACCTACATTAATAGTTGGGTGGATGGGAATGAGTACATAGTATAATATAAGATGATGCTAATAATTCCAACTTCATGCAGTTCCTTTATATTACTCCAGTGTTGGAGTAAAAAAACAATCAAATAGTAGTGTAATGGGTTTTATGAATACAAGTGTCACTTGTCAGTCAAGGGAAGTGATTTTTTTCCCTATGTTCAGCACCGGTGAGGCCTCATCTGGAGTACTGTGTTCATTGTTGGGCAACACACTTTAAGAAATATGTGGACAAATTGGAAAGAGTCCTGAAGAGAGTAACAATTTTTTTTCTATAAATATTTTTAGAGGTCTAGAAAACATGACATTCAAAGACAGGTTGGAAAAGCTGGGACTATATGATCTAGAGAAAGAAGACTGAGCGTAGATTTGATAACAGTTTTCAGTTACTTGAAGGTTTGGTTATAGAGGGTGGAGATAGACTATTTTGTGTGTTGATGGGGACAGTACAAAAGGTAACAGTTTTAAATTGCAACAAGGGAAATTAAGGGTAGATATTAGGAACACGTTCTAACTACAAAGGTGGTTAAGTACTGGAACAGATTAGTTAAAAGTTATGGAATCTCAATTTTTTGGAAATTTTAAAAGAGCAGGTTAGACAAATACTTGTCCACAATGGTTTAGACCAGGCATCAGCAACCTATGGTCCACAGAGCCTTTGGATTAGGCTTGTGGACATGAGACTTTGGAAGCATTTGGTGGCAGGGGGCTTTCTGTGGGTGCTTTTCCCGTGTTGCCTTGGGATTGAATATCTGTGGGTGTTTTCTCCGTGCTTCGAAGGAGACAGGCAGCAGAGTCCTAGCACCCTCCCACCTGCTTGCATCTGACCCAGAGCCATTCTGGCAAGCAGCTGGAAAAGGTTGCCTACCCCTGGCTTAGATAGAAATGATCCTAACTTGAACAGAGAGGTTAGATTAGATGACTTCCTAAGGTTCAATCCAGCCCTATTTTTCTATGATTATATATCTAGCATGTACTGTAACTGGCAGGTTTTCAATAAATCTGTAGTATTCACATCAAAATCCTTCAGCCCTTCTCTGCCAAAATTCTTTTTGCCTCTAGTGGGAATTTTGCTGAAGGTAGACTGAGTCAGGATAGTAGGATATGGCTTATTACAGATTTGGAATGCAGAAATGATACAGTTTATCACCAAGAACACAACATGTAGATTAATCAATGAGTTACCTTTACTTTGCCGTGAGACAGAGTTTTATTGCATGTGTACAATAAATTGTACGGGCCGTCTCAAAAACATTTAAGCATAGGTGTATCACTTTGCTATTGGCTTGATTCCTTGGATGTCAGTAGTGGACATCTTGAAACTCCGCAGTAGTATACATTATAAGCTTTGTAAGGAAATAAGAATAAGCACTGTCAATTTTTACATCTTTGTATTTCTGATGATTAACATGTGTACACATTTTTTTTAGACACCCTGAATTTTCAGTTGTAAGCCAAAACATCTGATGAAATATACTGTTACCTATGAAAGGTTACTCCTCTCGTAGTTTTATGATGCCTGGACTAAAGAAGTTAGTCTCTAGGTGCCACCCTCCCCTGCCTTCTGCCTGACTTCAGAATATGGGTGAAGTAGTGTTAAAGTTAGAATGTGCTGTGAGCAGTTGCATATTAAGGGTTAATATTGCTTCTTGCCTGTACAAGCTCTGACTTGCTACTGGAGAGCTGTTGAGCAGGGGTGTGGATAGGAGCCAGGACACCTGGGCTCTATCTCTGCTCTGTGGGGGGGAGGGGTGCATCCTGGGATGCAGGAGGACCACAAATTGCTAATTTTATCTGGGTTGTGCTACCTAGTAGGGATGTGCGAAATAGCACCATTCTGATTCGGCTTCAGTTTCGATGATTCAACGGAACAGTGTTTCATTTCAAGTTTCATTTCACTTTGAAACCACCGTTCTGTTTCATTTTGTCGAAACTGTTTTGCTGTTTCAATGCCGTTTCAATGTTTTGCCTATAGTTATTATGGGGAAACATAAAATGCAGCAGGCAGGCAGACAGGGGGCTCACTGGCACCCCAGGGAGGGCTGCAGGAGCTGTGCCAGAGTTGTCCCTGGGGTGTGAGCCCCCGATCTGCCTGCCAGATGAGAGAAGCTGGGTACTGCCACCTGGGACCAGCACTGGTGCAGGGAAGGGTCCCCACACGAGCTGATCTGCCCCGGCCCCGTACTGGAGCTGGCTGGAGGAGGATGCGGGGCCTGGGGCAGATCAGCTTGTATAGGGATCCTCCCCTGCACTGGGCTCAGATCCCAGGGGCTTGTAGCACAGTGTGGTGGGACAGAGCACCAGTGTGGGTCCCAGGGGCAAGCCCCGGTGCAAGCCCAGCGCGGGGGGGGCAGAGCACCTCGGGAAGTGTGGGGGGGGGGGCAGGTGTGCTGATCCAGGACGGGGAGGGTCCCCGCATGAGCTGATCTGCCCCAGCCCCATACTGGAGTCGGCTGGAGAAGGGCGGGGGGCCCGGGGCCGATCATCTGGTGAGGAGACCCTCCCCCGCCCTGGGATCAGGGTGGTGGGTTCCTGCACCAGCTGATTTGCCCTGGCCCCATACCAAAGCCGGCTACAGGAAGTCCCAGCCGTTTGCAGCTCGGTGTAGGGGGTGGGGTGCAGCCCTGGGGCTGCGCACTGCCCCTCCGCACTGGGCTCAGGTCCCAGCAGCTTGCAGCCCTGTGGAACTCAGCCCGGGGGTGGGAGGCAGAGTGCTGCCCTGGCTCTGCCTGCCTCCCGCTACTGGGATGAGCTCCATGGGGCTGGAGGAGCCCACTGGAGTGCAGCCCAGTGGCAGAAGGCAGGGAGAGCCAGAGCTGCGCTCCCCACTGGGAGGAGTCACATGGGGCTGCAGACCACAGCCCTTGCTCCCCTGCCTCCCCGCACCTGGCTGCTACTTTGAAACGCGAAACTTTTTGAAAGTTTTGAAACGTTTCGACTGGCCTCGTTTTGTTTTGAGGCCATTTCAAAGCCCTCTGTTTGGTTTCTATTTCACTGTTTCAAGCTCGAAACGAGTCAAAACAGCGTCAAAATGAAATAGCCAGCAAAATTTCACACAACCCTACTACCTAGCTCATTTTAACAGACTGAAGTTACCCTAATGTGAGCTAGGTGGCACAGCTCAGAGTTAACCTTTTCCTGAAGCAAAGTAACTTTTTGAGCTTTAACAAATGGACATGCAGGGTGCTTATATATGAGCAGAAAGGTTGCTCCAATGCACTGTAATTTCGGCACGTCAGAGCAGACTCAATTAAGTCTTCTGGAACTTGGCAATTGCCATGCTCCAGCAGCCTCCTGCATCTCACATATCAGTGTTTCCACACTTCAAAATGGTGGCAGGGGTGCTTTACCTAAAGCTCGTTCAATGAGCTTTAGATAAAGCACCCCCACTGCCACTTTGAAGCATGGGGACACTGATACATGAGATGGTGTGGGTGCTCCCCCCACACACTCCCAGAGCATGTGTAAAAATTCCCTTATATTTTAAGTGCCCTTAGTATGTTCTAAGTGTAACATGTAGCTTCATCTTAACACAGCTGACTACTTATCTTTAAGCCTTTAGTGGGAATAGTAAATTTCCTTATGGTGAAACTTCTACATAGGCACTGACTCCATGGGTGCTCCAGGGCTCAAGCACCCACCAGAAAAAAATTAGTGAGTGCTTAGCACCCACAAGCCACGTCTTGTGAGCCAGGTGAAGTAACGCGCTGCCTCTTCTGGGCATGCACAGGGCTCAGTGCAGGAATGAAACCCCCCCGCCCCCACCCACCAGCAAAGACCATAGTCAGCGCCTATGAAATTCTACATACATTTTGTGTAATGTTCAGAAAACTCCAGAGGCAGTTTAGCTGGAGAGAAGGAGCAATACTTGTACTAGCTGCATGTGCACCTTGGTAAGTCAGTCTGAGCTTCTGGAACATGCATAACCTAATTTATACCTTGTTACCAGCATGGCAGTAGATATGTAAACCTATTTAAACATGGTGATGTAATGATTGTAAGGGAGTACCTACATCACCAGTAATCCCATGTTAAACTTCTAAACATATCTGTTGCGAACATATGTCTTGCATCTTGAGCAGTCATTTACACCTGTGCAAAGTTCATGTGAAACTCTACCAGTGGTATGAATGGAGGCTTATACCCACTTTTTACAGGTGTAAATAACTCTACAATATTCAAGACAGTGGGAAGCAGAGCTTTATCAGAGGCATGCTTAGCTATTTACTTCAGAGATTAGCATCCGTAGTCACATCAAGCAATACATTATCACATTTACATGATTATTCTCATGTTGGTAACATCTGAGAGAGCATCTTTTGCCTTTTTGTATTACTGGAACAACTGAGATCATCTGAGGCTCTGAAGTGTACAGCCAACTCTTAACATAAATGGAACGTGCAGTCAACGAAGAAATCTTGGTTATGGAATTTGCATTCCTCCTGGATTCAAAATAGCCACACTAGATTCATTTGTTCTCACAGTTGCTGTGTTGGTTTTTTTTGGTGGATGAGTAGACTAACTGGAGTGTCAATTTAGGAGACAAGAAGAAAGTGCCAAAGGCTGCCTGTGTGTGTATTTTTTTTTCTTGTATGATTTATCTGCTTGTCTATGCTCATATTTTAGTTGATCTGTTTTTATATAAATGTTGGAATTAACCTGGGGCCAGAAATTGGTGCAATGAATAATTCTAAGTAACTTAACACAATACCAGTCTCTACAATTCATAATCTAAAGAGACTACCTGCAATTTAAAAATATAGCAAAAGCTAAGTGAAATTCCCAGCTTGCGTATTTATCGATGCCAACTACCCTCCAACATGTACCAAATGCAGTTAAACACCTGATGGTTGGCAAAGTTAGATGGAAACTGAAATGCACTGAAATACACCCAAGGGATTGACTTGTCTCTTAACAGTGACCCTTATGGTTCTGAAGACCTAGTCTAATGGTACTTCATTAGACAACGTATAAAGCGAAATGTTAGAAACCATTGTGACTATGAATATCTTCTTGCAATAGTCCCTTTTGTATTACAATTCAAAATGTTCACATATAGATGCAGAGTTGCTTATAACAGAAGTTAAACGTCTAATATCTGATACCTGATCAGTAACCTTTGAAGCACAAAAGTTTAGCTTCATGCCATTTCCGTTATGTAGGTGCAAAATCATAAAATTCACCAGAATTATTTGCCATCTATGGAAAGTCAGATTTTAAGGATCAGATAGGCATTAGATTGAATTACTCTCTCCAAGTTAAGTTTGTGGAGTCTTTGTGGGGCAATGTGAGAATGCGTACGTTACCACTGCCTGCGGAGAGCTGTCCATTTACAGCTTATCAGCAATACTGCTTTTACTTTAAAGCTGAAAGAACAAACCAAGCAAAAGGCAAAACTATTTAAATATGCTCCCCATAGATTAGGGCAGTTACTGAAGGGGGCTAACTTTCATTGGGATACCAGTAAGTAGCCAAAGTACCATTTAATGGAGCCTGCAGCATGGATTTTCTTTTTTGGCAATAATTTTTGGGTTTTTTGCTTTTTTTGCTTGGAAATCCCTTCTGGTGAGTCTAAACCTGCTTGTCTTCCTTCCTTCAAAACTATTTGAACAGCTGTCTGGCTAGAGAGTACTGGATGCCCTATAAAAGGGTTCTAGTACAGGTTAACTTTTTTCATTGCATCATAGCATCTTATTTTAGTAGTTCTTTAATGACTTTTGACAATGCTGTTGTCCTATATACTTACTGCTGCTTGTGTCCATTTTGGGTCATATTTTTATGCAAACATATGTTGTAACTGAAAGGAAGCAAAATACACTTATGAGAATAATGTTAGCATGGTATTATTACTTTGCATTGAATGCCATATTTCTCACCTGCAAGGAATAAGGACTTGCAAATTTTGCATGGGTATATAAACAAGCCTATGACCTCTTATGAGGTATAAATAAGGACCTACAAACCAGAGCAAATACAATAAGAAACCTCTTTGCTGTATGTTAGAAGGGTTTTTTCCCCTACTAGGATAACATAAAATGTGAATATTTAAATTAAAACCCATATGTACCTGTTGTCTGTATATATAATTTTTACTCCTTGTTTTATTACCACAACCAGTAAATTAAAATATTTGTACTATATATGAATGAACTGTCTCCCTCTCACAATTCCCTTCTGCTCAGTTCTACATGTTATTGTTATATCCTAGTCCGTTGCCATAGAAATGATTGATGTGCCCAAGCACAGCATTCTCACCATATTCTTGTCTCTGACCATGCATTTTGTACAATAAGCAGTGTCACATTCTACATTTCTGCTATTTTCTGCTTATGGGCTGGAAAGAAAATGGAAAGGGAATTTATGTCCCTTAAAAGGTTGAAACTAATTCAAAGACAAAGTAATGTATATCACCACTGCAAGCTCCTGATTTACTGCACGTCTTGTCATTTGGTGCTTTTTTTATTATCCCATGACTGGCAAAGAGAACTTTGTGAAAATCTCCATCCTGTTATTAAAAAAAAGGTTCTAGGTTTTATGCCCTTTTAGGAAAGCTTGAAAACCCAGAAACCAAATACAAAAATAATTGCAATTCCTTTTATGTTATGACTTGGTGAAGGGACTGAATCATGATTTTACATTCTTGGGACTGACAATACTGATATTTCTTTTGTAAGAAAGCTAACAAGAAAAGTAGGTAGTCCCAGAAGCAGTTTAAACCACTCTCTGATGTGATCTGTTGGGCATCAACCATACCACTCTGACCAATTTCATGTACGTAGCTCAAAAATCTATTAATATAGGGTGACTGTTTTCCAGACTCAGATGCTAATCTTGCAGTGTTGTATCCCTATGGAAAATATGTAAGTGCTGGCTTTTCTTGACTTGTATGGGATTGGGAGGAAATGGTGCTGGAGAGAGCTGCCTCTTCACCTGAACCTAGAGGACGAGTCATTTTCTTATTTTTCCCTGTCCATATTGCTGGTCCTAGAAGTCATTTCAGGCTTCTGATACTGGCTCACAGAAGACCCAGAATAGATTGGAGTTAATGACTCCAGGAGACGAAAGCTGCATAGATGAATATTGTGTCAACTTTGCATGTGCCACAGGAGATAAAGCATTTAGCTGAGCCCCAGTGCCTGGTCCTTAGTCTCTGACCTGTAGATTCTTCAAGAACCTACTGGTTTAATTAGTACTTAACAAAGGAGCTTTCAACAGAGTAAAGCATCTTGGATAAAAGTGGACTGCATGATAAGAACCCCAAAGCTGCCATGAATTCTGTGGATTTTGAGAAGGACAACATGTGCATCAAATAAATAGCGGTAAATGAGAATTTTTTTCTTCTTTATCTTTCTGTTGCCAATGGTGCCGTGTTATAACAGTGCCACTAGGTCACCCTCTGCTGAATCTATTGCAGAAGGCAAGCTGAGATGGGAACTCTAGGGGTGCTTACAGACATGCAGTGAGGCTGCTCTGACATGTTGTAATTACAGTGTGTCAGAGCAGACTCGATTAATTAAGTCTGCTGGAGCATGGTAATTACTGTGCTCCAGCAGAATCCAGTGTCACACGTATCAGCAACCCTGCGCTGAAAAATGGTGGTGGGGCACTTTAACTAAAGCTTGTTCAATGAGCTTTGAAGTGCCTTGCCAACATTTTTCAGCGTGGGGACGCTGATACATGTGACGCTCTGGGAGCTTTAATTAAAGAGGCTCCAAGAGCCACTTTAATTAAAGCACCTCCCACACCCACTCCCGGATCATGTCTATAAATGCCCTAGGTCCCCAGAAAATAATCTAAAATGATAATAAACGTATTATTAGTTTGCACTTAAAAGGAAACCCCAAGAAACTGCAAGCTGCCTCTTGCAATGCCAGGACAATTCTCCCCCCTCCCCTCACAACAAAGATGACAGTGTTGTTATTCCCATTGTTAGTAGGACCTTATGAGCAATTCTGTTTTGTATGTGACTTGAGTTTATCTATGATAGTGGGACTAGGTCAAACACTTATTATCTACTAGTACTAGATAGCTACTACTTCTGAATTTTGTAGGCCAAGCTCATTCCTCCCATATCAGAATCTTCCTGCATTCTCCCATTTCCCCTCTCCTTAAAAAGCTCCCTATATATCACACGTCCCCTTCTCCACTATTTTAGGGACACCTACAAATCAGTGGGAATACAATGAGGAACCTCTTTGCTCTGTGTTAAAATATTTTTTCCTACTAGGATAACATAAAATGTGAACATTTAAAAACACTTAAACACTTTCTCTATGTCAGAGTCTCTTTGAGGGTCCCCTGTACTTCCCTTTTGGTTTCCCAGTCCGCAAACTTCTGTGCCCCAGTGCTGCTGCTTCGAACCTTGAGGTCCTTCATTCTCTTCTGTGTATCACTGCCTTACTTTATGCACTCCTCTTCTTTCGTTATCTTTCATTATCTTCTTCCCCTCCTTACGTGGGGATCTAGGCACTACTCCCTTACATCAGGGTTCCTCAAACTCTGCCCCCACGGGCTCCATGTGCCCCCCAGTTTACCATTTTCCAGGGGCTTTCATCCCCTAGCTCCTGCCATGGGGTCTGGATACCGTCCATTTTTTCCTTCTGTATTAGAGCTCCTTAGCTATCTACTCTCCATGCCCATGTCAGGGTTGTTGTGTATTCTCTTCCCCATAACAGCGTTCTCATAGATTGGTTCTTCCTGGTTCTTCCCAAAAGAAATACAATGATACTCATATTTCTATTTCCAGGCCTCCCATTTTATTTATATGGCAGAAACTTTTTGTCCCCACATCCCCCAAACCATATCTCCCTGGGGCTTCTGCATGCCCCTGCTACTGCTTTCCTCTCTAGCAGCATTACTGCTTTCTTTCACTTGCCTCAAGGACTACTTCCCCCAACACAAGTCCTTCATTTTTCTCTTATTGGGAGTTCTGAGTGCCTCTTATTTCTTCCTCTTCCTCTAGTTGGATCATGTATTTGTTGTCTCCCTTCCCCACCTCCCTATGACAAAGACTGTACATATGCCCTCAAACCTCCTTACTTGTCTTCCATTATTGTTTGTCTGGGATACAGGTCTGTTGGGATATTCACACATAATGCTGTTGGGAGGATAGGCAGAGATGAAACAAGGGTATGGTTAAGTAGGAAAGTGTCATCACCAGTTCTTTGATCAATAAACAATATAAGTGTCAATCCCTCCCCGCCCCCCCCTTTTTTTTCCAATTCCTCCCCACAAAAGCCTACAACATTTCCTGACATTCTGGATTTAGATTGGATTGCATTCAGTGTTCAGAAGTGTCATGACGTGTAGAGAAACAGACACACAAATGCCAACAAGTGGAACCTTTTGAACTCCAAAGCGTTTGACTCGGTGCCCCAGGTGACAACAAATAGACAGCAACTAAATGCACAGCATCCGGTAACCACTTGCACAGTTGTCCAGTGGAGGAAGGAAGGGAAGAGCTCTGTTTCCTTTGTATTATACTAGATAATGGGGCCTCCACTGACCTTCAACAAACTACCCACTTGTAAAGGGTCAGGAAGATAGCCCCTTTTAGAGGCGTGCTTTTATTAAGAAAAAAGATTGTTAGACATGCACATATCCCATCCAGAGCCTCCTCCCTAGACATGGTTCTATCTAGGGATCTCTTTCCACAGAAACTGTCTTCTTTTTCCCAAGGAAACTCCTGAGAAAAAGGAGGGGATTACTCCGGGCTTCCTTAATTTAAGGGTGGAGTCTAATGAGCCCCTCCAGCCCCAGGTAGTTAGTATAAACTTGCAGATCGCTGCAGCACTCCAACGCCTGTTAACAAGGACAATTCTGGCAGCCTCATACAGTGTGTTTAGTAACCAGTGAACTGCAGCACCTAAAAAAGTGAGGGTTAACACCAGTGCCCCTCCCCAGCAGTATGGCAGTGAAAAAGAAAATATTTGTCAAGATTTTTTTTTTAACTTCAGATCTTAGAACAGTGGTCTCTTTGAGCCTGAAAGGGAAATGCAGGACACCTAGTTAGTATACTGCTCTGTTGCTAGCCATCATCTTCTCTCTGGGAGCAGGAAAGGCACTTCAATTGAGTTCTGACTCTCTGCTAATGGGTACCTATTTCTCTTGGATGGAGACTGCCATCTGTGGCATACGTTGTAGAGAATGTATGTAGTAATTGTGTGATGTGCTTATCTGATGCAATTGTCCTCTAGGGGCTGATTTAGGACCACTATAGTAACTACAATTTGAACTAATTGGATTTTTTTAAAGCCGGGCTCCTAGATGTGACAGGGCAATGGTGCTTTATTCACTAAGCCATCTTCATCTGTGTTCCCTGTTTATATAATAGTAAGGCTTTCTTTTTTTTCCCTTCAGGTAGAAGCCCCTAGGCTCTCTGTCTCTGGTTCTTTTAAATCCCAACTAGACAGAGTTGTTTTGCAGGATTTTAAACAAGAACAATAAGAGCAGGGTGTCAGGCCTATGTTAACATATGACGTGATAATGCATAACCTTATGAATGGAGCTGCCTGCCACCTTGTTGAATGTTGGTGTTTTTTTTCAACTAACACTTTTTTGTTATCACCAGCAATGGCTGACTGACTCATTTCAATGAATTGGTTAAAGCAGAAAAAAACAACAATCTTTATTCAGTGACTCACTTTCAGGTGGAGAAAGCTTTCATGAATGACCCATGGTAACTAAAGTAACATTAGGAACAAAGACATATACAGCAGGATTAATTTTATGTCTGTATGTGAAATCTTTTTAATTTCACTCCTTTGCGATTACAATCTTACATTTAAAATCAATAATAAATATTCCTTTGCAGCATGTTTCTTCCAAGGCTGTCAAAGCACTTCCAAACATGAATTCATTCCCATGACACCTCTCTGAAGCAGGTGAGTGCTACTGAAATGGAGGAAAATTAAATGACTTCCCAAGTGTAACACAGCAGCAGAGATGGGAATAGAATGTTAGAGACTTGATTTCCATGCATGTGCTGGCCATAATACTCTATTCTCCCCTTTCCCCATAAAAATGATCATGTATATAAGATCATTTTGCCATTTTTCACCAAAATATCAAAAAATTAACATTAACATCATACTTGTGTTTTAGATAAAAGCCATAGTAAATTCTGCATAGATGACTCATCTGGTAGGGTTTAGGGTTCAGAAGACTGGGATTCTATTCATGTTCCTGCCATGGTTTTTTTGGTGCTTTAAGCAAATCACTTAGCTCCAGAGTTTCAAGAGAAGCCACTGATTCTGTATGTGCAAAGTGAGATGCTTTTGACCTGACTTTTTAGCACTGGTAAAAACACTAAAACTGTCTGATTGGAGTCCATTGGCCTGCAGGTATTAAGCACTGTTAAAATCAGGCTGCAGTGGTCTCTACCCGAACACCAAAAATCAGTGCCTACTATTTAAAATATTGCAGCTGCCTCTCTCTCTTTCAGTTTCTCATACCCTTAAAATTAGAAAGGTGATAAGTATTTTTCTAAAATACTTTGAAATTCTTAGATGATGAACACTATATAAGAGCAAAGCAATATGATAATTATATGCAGACATTATATATCAACCAGTAAAATGACTAACTTGAACATGTTAGAACTGCAGTGTGATGCAGGAAAAGGTTTGTTGTTTAAATAACACATTGGTTACCTTGCTAGGTTAACATTTCATCATCAAAAAGTTATGCTGGAGAAAGGGCGTTTCCTTCCTAGGTTTTAGCAGTGGCGAAAGAAAGGAAAGTGACTAATTATTACGAAGTGTTTGGAACTCTTGACTCAAAGGTAAAAGCCTGATTATAAGGCCTCCGTGACAAAGATGTAATTAAAGGGCTGAGTTTTCTGATAGTGGATCCATCATCTATAGCTAACTTCTATGTTAAAATCATATTTTTCTCTGATCCCACTGACCAGGGTGAACACCTTAGGGGTCTGGAGTAGGGATTTGTTCACTTACAATTCAATCACAGAACCGTAGCCACTCAAATCAACAGAGCCAAACTTGGATCCTGCTTCAGCCTGCCACAATACCAGCCCTGGGACAAAGACAACAGAATCCCTCTGGTTGTCCACTATGAGCTTAAACACCTTGGACACATCATGAATGACCTCAAACCCCTCCTGAAAAATGAGGACCATCTCAAGGTAGCCATCTGTTCTTGGCTTACAGACAGATCCACCAATCTCAAATGGCATCTCTAAAGCAACAGGCTACTTAACCCCCATTCTCACCAAGGCACCGAGCTGTGCCCCCTCATTAACACAGACCACATCATCACTGGAACAAATAATGTGGATTATAACTAGAAATCTCCATAAATCATCAAGGAAATGCCCCCGCACAGTGGCTCCTTTAATTTTCTTCATTTCACCACTTGCCCCTGCCTGACCCTGACTAGCGGAGGGGCCCCACCTGCTGGGCCAATTGCCACTGATCATCAGGGAAGCGATGGTTTTAAATATACCTTGTTTTTTTAAAATATATTGTTTTTGCCTCCCTGTTGGTCAGCCTCAAGTGGCAGGATCACCAGGGCCCCTGCTCCAATCGGCAGCAGGGAGGCAAAAACCATGGCATATTTAAAACTCTGGTTTTCGCTTCCCTGGCAATCAGTAGCAAATGGCTGGGCCTCTGAGGACCCTCTGCCAATCAGAGGTGGGGGCAAGTGGCAAAATGAAAAAAAGGAGCCACTGGGGAGGGAATTTCCTCTGCGATTTACAGAGATCCCTAATTATAACATCTAAGGTTTGTTCACCTGCATATCTATTTATGTTGTATGGGTTTACATTGCCCCTCTCATCCACATTGGACAGGGAAAAAAATGAGGGATACCAATCTGACTTCAAGTCCAAAAACACACAAAAGGCTGTGGAAGAACACTTTTAAGGTTCCTGGACATTCTGGGCGTTTATACATGTGTTCTGGGAGGCGAGTGGGGGCTTTAATTAGAGCTGCTCTGAGAGCACCCTGAGTGCCACATGTATCAGTGTCTGCACACTGAAAAATGGCAGCACAGGCACTTTAACTAAAGTTCATCAAGCGAGCTTTAGTTAAAGCTGCCCCCACCATCATTTTTCAGCTTGGGGATGCTGATACATGTTGTAGCTGCCAGTGGGACAGGCTGGATACCAGGAGCCTCTTGCCCTGAGGTGGACTCCCTACTACTCACCTGCCATGTCTTGATCATCAGTAGTTTGTAATAGCAAGGGAAGTTCCTCCAAATAGGGTGACTTTGCATCTTCAGGTGAGCTTGGTGCCAAAGCAGGTGACCTGGGGCTCTGCCTCCCTTATATTGTGCCCGCTTGCCAACCAGGTCTAACTGCAGGCACGCTGATGTAATGGGCTGTTGCACCACAAAGTTGTCAAAGGACAACGCTTGTGGCCAAGGCCCCTCACCATCTGTGCCATCAGGGGTTTACCCTTGGCATGCTGTCCAGAGTGTTCCCTTAGCTGGGATGTAATCAATCAAGCAGTGGGGAACCTCTCATGCTGGTTCGCCACCCCTGAATTAACCCAAGAATCCACTGGTCCTTGTAGCCAGGCTTAGATGACCTGTACTGGGATTCTCCAGCATCAGCTCTCCCTCTTTATCAAAATCAGCTGTGTCTAGCAGCAAGGCTGCAATGGGCCACACTGGGGTTCTTCCACACCGGCTCTCCCTTATTATTGGATCAAAACATAGAATACAATAAGCCCTGGAGTGCTTCAACTGAGGCAGTGCATGGGGCAAAGGACTCATGATTCCAGCATCTGAGCTTCCTTTGGTGGTGGAGCCCACCAGTCTTTCAGACCTGCTGTCGTCTTTGTCTTCTGGGACAAGAACCCCTCTGGGTTCTCTCTGGACTGGCTTGGTGGCAGTTCACTGGCATCCAAGATGTACTCTGCCAGCCCTATGGAGGAGCTCTCTGCTGCCACTCCTTCCCAGCCAGCTGCTGCTGCGTACCAGTGATCTGGATGCCTTCTTATGGTGTCACATTCAGCGCGACCCCTCATGTGCAGTGAGAGTATGCTTTTAAAGCAGAGCAGTGCAGACGTGTGTACCTTCGCTCCTGGGGCTTGGCTGCCTGCAGGCGAGTCAAGCCATCCTTCAGCCCTTTCCAGGCCACAATCCCGTGTCGACCAGGGGCTGTTAGTGGGGTAACCACCCCCTGAGATTTGTTGCACCATTTGGCAACACACGTGATGCTGAAGTCTGCTTGAGTACAGTAATTACTATGCTCCAGCAGACTCAATTAATTGAGTAATCACTGTAATTACAGCGCATTGGACCAGCCTTGCAGAACATGTATACATTCCCTCTATCACTAACTTCAGAATAGCTGTTCTTCAATAATGGAAGTTTAAAAGCAGACTTGAACATGAACTTGCAGAACAAGAATTCATTAACAGACTGGATTGTGTTAAGTATTCTATATATATCAAGGGCTTAGTCCATCTGTCTGTGTGTCTTTATGTCTGTAACACTCTTGGAGCACTCTGATTGGTTGTCTCAGCAGCCAATCACAGTGCTTACTGAAACAACCAATCAGAGTGCTCTGCACAGAGTGATCCGTGGAGTGCCACCATGACAGTGGGGACAGAGGGGACAGAGTGTGGGGGGGTGAGCCCTGCTCCTTGGAGGCGGTGGCAGCACAGGGTGCTGGCAGAGGGGGATGGAGGGAACAGCGGGTACAGAGTGGGATGGTGGAGTGCTGCCATGATAGTGGGGATGGAGCAGAGGGGCGGGGAGGCCAGGGGCACTGGCCTCACCCCCTGCTCTGTCCCCTCCTTCCCCACTGTCATGGTGGTGCTCCACCATCCCACTCTGTCCCCGCCATTCCCTCTGGTCTTGGAGGCAGAGGTGGTGTGGGGTGCTGGTGGAGGATGGAGGGGATGGCAGGGCAAGCTTCCCTCCTTCCCCTGCTCCTGGGAGGAGGCACAGGGTGGCGGGTGGCAGGGCTCTGTCTCTGCCCCCGGTCATTCTTGACGGGCCGTTTGCTAGTGGTCTAAATAAGGACTATGGATTTTTATTCTATTACCTGGATTACCTTTTTATGTCAGCAGAGATTGTCTGACAAATCTTGGTTCAAGTCACAAGTGAAAGTGAGTTGACTGGCCTGATCTTTGCCCTTTGTGGACCTACGTTGACATCTCCAAACCTCCATGTAACACACTGTCTTTTTCTGGAGATAAGCACTGGAGAAACCGAATGGTTGAAAGTCAAGATTTCAGTGCACACAGTTTAGTGGGGAGGTTTTTTAGTACTTTGCATAGCACTACAGACATAGCTCCCAATTCAGGAAAATATTCTTGTCTAGGGAAGCACTTATGCATGTGTTTGTGTTATTGAATTGGGACCTTACAATGAAGGCCCCTTTGAGATACAGTAGCTTTTCCAGTCTGAAATCAAACACTGTCCTCCTACTCTTCTGTTTGCCCTTCAGAAATTTCGTCTGACCATGGCTGCATTGCAACTGTGACTCAGCTTTTTTAGTCAGTAAAATAACCATAGTCCAGCTAATTTGGACATGCACATCTGTCATCATATTTAAACAACATGGGTAATGCTAGGTGCCTAGTTTCTCTTATCTGTACATGATGTGAACATGTAGAGACACACAACATGAGAGCATATGGAAGACAAAAGTCTGTGGAGCCCTACCTCAAACCAGAGGAAGCCATGAATTCACACTGCAGAAATGCATGCCTGATTCTGCAGTACTATCTTTTGGTGGTGAGCACTTATGATGTATTGCTCCCAAATATCAGGTGAAGTCAATCAACAGATCTTCTCATTAATCTCAAAGGAACAATGTTGATTTGCACCAGGTGAGAATTAGGCTCATTGACTTACAGTGATAAGCATAGGCACTGACTTTTATTTTTGCCCAGAGTGGGGGGTGAGGGGCTAAGATGATGCCCCCCTACCCTGGCAGCACAGCTGGAGCAGAGTTGAGTGGAGCCCACAGGGGAGTGGGGGTGGATGTGGGCTGCCTACTGTGGGCTCATGGCTCCCCGCACTGCTGCCCTCCTCTGGGGAGCCCGATGCCAGCTATGCTGCCATGGGAAGGCACCCTCTTCCTTCCCAGAAGCAACAGGGGACACAACTCCACACTGCCATCCTCAATGCTGCAAGGTGGACAGGGGACACTTTGCCATGATGGTGCAGCCACCGTGGGGCTCCAGCAGGGAGGGCAGCATGGTGGAGAGCCTTGAGCCTGCAGCAGGCAGCCCACATCTGCCTCTGTCCTGCACAGAAATCTGGGGGGCATGTGCCCCCCCCCCAATACTCTGCTCCCCAGGAGTGCATGCAGTGGCAGGGAGATGCCTCTTCCCAGATGAGCTGCTTGTGGCTCTGTCTCGCTCCCTGCCCTGGCTCTGGGCCCCATGCACTGCCCTGGTTGGGCAGCACCTGCAGACCCAGCCCCTGCCATATACTTACCTACAGGTATCTGGGGTTGCTATTCTCCACTGCTGCCTTGGGCTGTAATCCTGGCCAAGTGCATGTATGCATATGCATACATGCACATGACACCGCCTTCATTCCGCTTCCTGCAGGCCCTTGCAGGCTGGAACTCCTCCAGTCTGCAAAGGGAAGCCTGCCATTTCCTGCATTTTTCCGTGGTGAACAGAAAACCCGGATCTCTGCATGATATTGGGAATCCTGGATAAATGCTGCCCCAGAGTCATGCAACCCGGGACCAGGACTCGATGTTCCCATTTCAGGACTGTCTTGATGGCTGGTCATCCTACCCTTATCCCAAGGGGTCCAGGGCCCTTGGACTCCCACATACTTGGCACCTAAGGTGGTAAGGATTGCCCAGTTGAGCTCACATCTCTATTTCCTAGTCAATAAATTAACAATACCAAAGAGTTTAAAACAGCTCTTGAAATTTCAACTGGTTGTGACTTGTAACAAAGGAGTAAGCTATGGAGCCAATATCTTTTTTTTTCAGATCGTATCTATTATGAGCAGGATACCTAAAACAGCTATTTTAAAACCTCCATATTTTGGAAGGTATAAGACTTGTCCCAAAGTTAGGAACTATGTTGAAGTTATGTCTTACCAAATTGAAATGGCAAACTGTCCCTGTTATCTGGCTTTTTACAAGACAAATTGCAGATGATAGGTATACCATACAGAAAGACCATCTAGTAAGTAGAAAAGCTGTGCATAGAGAAGCTGAGGGAAGAGAAAATATCACTCTAAAGATCAATGACAGTTAAAAACCTCAGCCTTACATCCCAAAACACGTCCTTGAACCTTCCACCTTCTGCTGTATTTTCCTGATAAAATAAATTTAAACATATGAATACCTGGATTATGACATTGTGTAATACATCTCTCCAAGGCTGATTGACACTCTTCATTCTAGACATATATTATGATCACTGGGTGCACTGGTTTATGTTATACACATCATACTGATGGCTACAAGAATTCACGCTGACACTTAGTGGACCAGAAGACTAGACATATTTAAAGAGAAGTTTAAGCAGCAAGGTTGAGTATTTTTTAAAATCCTCATTTGGTATTGCTTTTAGCCTAGGTTTCCTTCAGTGACAATATGGTTATGTTTGAAAGGATCTATGATAGAAGAATTTTTAAAACACTGTGGTGGTGACTCAACTCTATTTTTAAGGTTGCTTCAAAATACAACTCTCTTCTCAAAGAAAAAAATTTATTGGAAACCCAAGAATGAAAGCAGTATCACACAAGATTTCTAAAATCAGATACAAATTAAAGCTTGCTCCTAACTCACTTTTTAAACTCACTTAAAAAACCTTTATTTGTCTCTAAAATGTACTGTATTGCTTTAATTTCACTTTCTACAAATTACTTCACTGAGGTCCCAGTCCTACAAAGGCATATGAATTCAATAGCATGACTCACAATGCAAAAAATCACATTCATGTATAAATCTGTAGGATTGAGGCCTGAAGTAAAATTCTACCATGAGCTGTACTGGAGAAATAATGTTAATGAGTTTCATGCTTAGGCCTTTATATTTCAGCTACTGAAGTAAATGGAAACAGTAAAATTGGCATTATCAGTGACTGGTTTGGGCCATCATTGTCTCTTAATGAGTTCTTTCTCATACCAATTTCATTTACATGTATTTTTTTAAATACTTTACCAACTCAGATTGCATTTTGAGACCCATACCTGCTTTTTGGCTCTCTATCCATGCTAGTTACAACTTTGTTCTGTCATATTGAATGAAATAGTTTGAATGTTTGTAAAGGTTGCCCATTAGCCAGTTTCAGGAAGAAGATAGGATTTATCTTCTTATCTAGCTCATTGTTTTTGGGACTACGTGCAAAAAGTCCTGACTTTGCTTAAAGCCTTAATTTAAATTTTATCTTTAGAAGTCTTTTACAAAGAGAGCAAATATCCTGAGTTCCGAGAGATCAAACCCTAAGGCCTTTTAACCAAATTGGTAAGAAAAGGGCATTTGCAGTGATATGGAAGTCTCCCCAAGAGTAATTTAAAATGCTCAACAAAGGCAAAAGAATCTGTTGAGTAAGATCCGAGCCCAAATTTGGGAGTAGTGACAGGTTGAGTAGGAGGAGCCCACTGACGGCAGCTCACTCAATAAAAACTGTAATTTACTGTCCCAATTTGGAGGTGACTTCACTTGCAGAACAACGAAGGAAGAATTGCAAGTGTAGGCCGGAACAGACTGATCACCTGATCCACCCTCTCCGTGAACACTAATTTCTTAGTTCACGCTGAAGCTGCAGAGCGCCCGAAAGGGACTGAAGGAAGGGGACTTAGTCCTATCACTGCTGAGCCCAGCTCATTGAATCGTATTGCTGAGGCCAGCCTATTGAATTGTATTGCTGAGGCGAGCCCATTGAATCGTACTACTGAGGCCAACCCATTAAATTGTACTACTGAGGAATGAAAACATATTTTGGTATTTGGCTTCTCGGAATTCTAGGATTGTAAGTATATTATGAAAAATAACAGTATTGATTCAAATTTAACTTTTAGTTGTAATTGTAGTTGTTTTTGTAACATTAATTCTTATAGCATTGTTTGGGAAGGAAATGCATTTGGAGCATTGTTTCTGATATATGTAATTATTGTGTTTTTAATGTTTGTGGTGTTTCTTAAAGCTAAGCAGTGTTATATACGTAGCAAAGAGTTTTAAAATAAAATTGTGTTGTATAAATTAAGTGTGTAATCATTGTGAAATCGTGCAATCAGCTAACTACTCCCCCAGCCAGTGCATCAAAACGAATCACTAAATTGTGTGGGATTTTCTCTATTTCATAACCCACTAGAGACATGTTCTTGTCAGCAGTTTACAACCCACCTGTGAAAACAATTTCAGCTGGCGATGGCTGCATTGCAACTATGGGGCAGTTGGGTTTTTTTTGTCAGTGAAATAACCAGGTTCCAGCTAATTTGGACATCCACACCTGCCATGGTACTTAAACACCCTGGGTAATGCCGGGTGTCTAGCTCCTTATGTCTGAACATGGTGTGAACTAGCACACAACATAAGAACATATGGAAGACAAAGTCTGTGGAGTCCTAGCTCAGAACAGGAGGGAAGGAGGACTGGCCAAAGCAGTTAATAGGCACTGATTCGGGTCTTGGGTACACTGCAAAATAAGTGCCACAACATAGTTATAAGAACACAAGAATATGCCAGGTGAAGTACCTACAATGGTATTGCCTGGGTAATTGCCACATTTATTAATTTTCTGTTTACCACACTGCACATAGATACAAAGTACATTTAGAACCAACCACATTCTTAGCTGGTTAAAAGTTACAGCGCAGACAAGAGTCTGAAATAAAACTGGAGATGCTCCTGGCTCTTGCCACATGTCCCCACTCCAAGAGTCACAGCACAGAATTTGCAGTTTTAGGAGGAGGAAGGGGATACTAAAGTTGCTTTAAATCACCCTTGTACCCTCCTGAACCTGGGCTGCTCCATGAACTAAGACTTCTGCCACTGTACCTTAAACAGCCTTTCCTGAGTCCCTTATGGACTGGCAGTGTTGTAAGCTATAGCCCCAGTAATGTTGCCATCCATCTGGTGTTCACTTGGACAATCTGCAAATTGGGAGTCTTTGTCTAGAGTCTAGACTTTGGTTGGACAGCTAACCCAGACACCGCTAACCTAGAACTCTAGGGCAGCATGTCTGCAGTGAGGAAGGTAGTATGAGATGAACAGGGCCCAGTGGGTCTCTGTGAATGTCTTCAGCAAAACTTGACAGCCCTAAGCCCCACACCATTCCCCAGCAAACCCCTCTTTTAGGAGGTGCAACTGTATCATCCTCAAATTATGGCCTTTGTTATACCTCTGTGACTTAACTGCTTTCTGTGGAGCTGTGGAAGTGTAACTCAGGAAATCATTTGAAGACAATGTGGTCACACAGGTGGCCCTCCATTTGGACTTAAATGAAAAACTCTATTGATTATATGAGAACCTGATGAGAATGCATCTTCTTGTCCTAGAGCTGCATCGATTCTGCAGGTCTTACAGCTCTATTTTGTCACCAAGGCAAGCAGTTATGACTTTGAGCATAACATCACCAGAAGGAAGCGTGTGCAAATTTTAAATAGTCCTTTTTCACAGAGTACTTGTCTTTTATCATTAGTGATTGGTGAATCACTACAAACTCACATATCAGTGGATGGGTCCCCACATGTCTAATATGATCCCCCTAATATTGTCACTATCTTGTTTTTAACCCCCATTTCTAGATTTGGTAAGATTTTACTTTTCTTTAATTTTTCATAGAAAAGGACTATCAGTACAAATTGGTATCAACCATTGATTTAAAAAAAAATATTTCTTCTCTCCTATTTTATGACCAATTCTATTCTATTCTCAAGGTCTTGCCTAGCTTCATTTTTCCCCCCTTTTCTATGCACTCTCCTGGGTACTTTTTGTGGTGCTGTTTTCCTTGGTTCTTATTTTTTTCTCTCCCCACTAGGGAGGCAGCACTATCTTTTACAGGTGTCTTGAGTCTGCTGGCTGCACTGAATGCTGTGGGTGATGAAAGAGATGCACAGGCCAGTGGGCTGCTGTTTGTTTCGCAAGCCCTCTCCATTTGAGATTCTCTTAGAGCTTGGTGCATTAGCTGACACCAGAATAGGGAAGCTTTAACAAAACTTCTCACCTTTATCACTAGTTTACACTAGAAACATGTTTACAGTAAGAGTTGGAGCCAAAATTAGCTTTTATCACTGTTACTACCTGGCTCTCTGATTTTCCTTAGCAAGCCTGGGGCTCTACAGGGTGGGGGGCCTTATCCAGGTTTCATAAGATCATCAGGTTTCTTAGAACTCAGTTCATCCTCAAAACTGTGTGAATTCTAGCATTACAAATGCTAGAATTTGGTCTCTGAACTTCTTGTTCTTTAATCATTTCTCTAAACTCTGCTTGGCCTTGAACTCTCATATCTATCATCAACTGTTAATATGTCTATTATAGTTTGCCCCAAGAACCATAGTGAACTAAGCACTAAAACACAGTAAAACAAAGACAAACAACAAAAGTTTTCTCCTTTGGCAAGGAACTGCACATAATAAATCTTAAGTGGCAAGGCTGCCTTTTAAGAAAACTATTTGAATGTATGTCAAAATCAAGCTAAAAATAGACAGTGAAGTACAACCTTCATTATGGAGTTACTACAGGCTACCTATACATGTGCTTGGGGTAGGGGAAGTGGTGTTTTAATTAGAGCAGTTCTTGGACAGCCGCTTTAATTAAAATGGCTCACCGTCACGTGTATTAAGCCCCTGCACATTTCAAAATGGCCATGGGACCATTCTAAAGCTCATTCAATGTGAACGTGAATGAGGACATCTCTAGGTACCTGTAGCGCCTCCACAATGAAGCATCTTCAATGCTGCACATGAAAGCCTTGTCTTCTCAGAATTTTCCTGACCATTCCCTTAGAACGGGTACAATTTAACTTCTACTATCAGTTAGAGAAGTGTTAAGTGGAGATATGGCTCTGATATTTTGATCAGCTAGGAAGACAGATGCAAGAGGCAGAGAAGCCTCTCAAAGGACAAAAATTGTGTACGATTAAAAATATATATTTAAGTCTTAGGCATTTGGTTGTGTTCATCAAGTTTATGTTTGCCATCAGGCTGCCGTAACATGCATGGGGGACCTGGGAAAGCCTTACTTGATTTTAGAATGAAGGCCAGCCCAGGTAGCTCAAAGCCTCCTTCATATTATGCTGAAAATATGTTGGCCTGATCAAAGAGGGTGCACTCCTCTTTCTAATGAAGTAAATAGCATTTAATTCAGTGGGAATGAGGTCCTTCCCAAAATAGTTTAGGAGTGAGAGAGAACTTTTCTCTTTGTTATTTTAAAGTAACATATTAGTCAATCAGTCAACTTTATCAGAGACCTGTTTTATAGCTTAGCACACTGAAACCACATGTCAAAAGGGGGTTGCCCACCACCTTCTCATTTTTTTACTGGAAGAGAGTAGGATTTGGCCTTTCATTCATAGATTTACAGTAAGAAAATCTGTGGAAGCAGGCACTGAGAGGTTAGATTTGGTGCAGGCCAGATAGGTGTGCCCAGAGAGTTTTTTGACAGGAGAGGAAAATGCTGCTTCTTCACCAAAAGCAACACCTGAGCTTTCTTCACCACCCCTTGTTGTGGGGGGTAGGGAGAAGTCTGGACAGTAGAATAGTGTGATGTATGAGATGCTTCATGCTGGGGTCTTTTTGGAAGGCCTCCTGGTGCTTTCATAGGTTTACAAGAACTTGGATCAAACACTGATTTTTTTTTCTAAAGTGATGGGTTGGCTGGGACATTCTCAGTTTTCAGGGGCTCATGACCTTATTTTTGCTTTTCTACCAATATTCTAGTACTGAACAGAATGGTAAACCAAACATAAACCAAACCTTAAATTAAATGTAATCTTCTAGAACCAAGCAAGGACTACAATGGTAAGTTCCAGTTGTGGCTATGGTAGTGAGAAGGTATGTTTGGGCTTGCTATACCAACCTTTCAGTTGCATTATTTAAATTTTATTTTTTAGTACCACCAATGTGTTAGGTGTTTTCTACATAGAAAATAATGCTTGGCTTTTGGCTATAAGGACTAAGGCCTTGATCCTGAGAAGTGGGGTATATAGGTTGTAGCTGTGTTGGTTTAAGGACATAGGCAGACAAGGTTCTTTGGGTCAACTGCAGATGCTTCCTCAGTCTGATGAAGGGTATTTATACCCGAAAGCTTGCAAAGAAGATTTTTTCCAACTATTTGAGCTGGTCTAATAAAAGATACAAGATCTACCCAAAGAACCTTGTCTGTCTTGATCCTGACAAGTCTTTTCTGTACACATTTAACTTTAAGCAAGAGTCTGTAACACCCTGATAGAATGTAATTTCTTGTAGCATTAGGACATACAAACACAAAAAATCAGCAAGCATAATGTAAATTAAGCTGTCATCAAGAAACCTCTGTGGAAATATATCTGTATCCTTTGCAATATATTCAACTCTGATCTTGTGATTGTATCCCTGCAGCCAAGCAGATTTTTGCACTGAAGTCCTACTGAAGTCAGGAGGTCTTTGTATACTTTCAGGATCCCATCCAGGCAAAGCAGTTGCACAATCCAGGCCTAACTTTGCTTGTGTCTCTTGTCCTGCTTCAGATAAAAATGGAACACGTTGATAAACTTCAGATCCTTTCTTCCTTCTTTCCTAAAACAAAGCTTGCTGCTAAACAGATTCAATATCATAGAACTGTAGAAAATTAGGGTGGAAGGGACTTCAGGAGGTCATCTACTCCAACTCCCATCTTTGCTTCTATTGGATATTTCCATTTAGGAAACTTAACGTCATAATATAACATCATAATGAACTTAAATAGGTAAAAGTAAGCCTGTGTAATAATGTGGTTAAGGTGGAAGAGATGGCACAGTCTGGCTTCCCTCAGGAAGCATAGCACAACCTTCTTGCCAATAGGCAGCATTTTTTGTTGAGGCAGAGATATTTATATAAGAGACAGATAGATATCGATCTTTATCTATCTATCTAACATCATTATTATGACATGAAGTTTCCTAAATGGAAATATCTAACAGAAACAAAGCAGTGGGTTGGCTTTATATTCCCCACTGCTTTGTTTCTATTAGATATTTCCATTTAGTAAACTTAATGTCATAATACACACACACACACACACACACACAAAAGTTAACATTGATGTCTGTTATTAATGTTATATTGAGATATACATACACACACATATGAATACAGAAAAGTTAACACTGATATATGTTATCAATGTTATAGTGAGATATATACACACACACACATATGGGTACAGAAAAGTTAACACTGATATGTGTGTACACATATACAGATGTGTGTGTGTATGTATGTGGTGTGTGTGTATATATCTCAATATAACATTGATAACATATATCAATGTTAACTTTTCTGTATCCACATGACAAAGGACTTCATTGAGAAGCCCATCCTACCCCAGCTCATGTCTGTATGCGCCTTGTGCCTTTCATCCAAGCGGAGTCAGGGGGTGAGGCGTGGGAAACCCGAATGCCCCAATACCAACGGAACAAACGGGGCCTAAAATGGCAGTGGCAAACCTGACACCCCGCCGGAGTCTGAGCCTGGGACCAACCGTGCGCCCACCTTCTGCTTCTCCGGCGGGGCACAAGGGCTGGCTCTGCCGGGGAAACTGCCGGCAGACAGAGCTCGGGGGCTTGCAGGAGAGGCCGGTGCCCGGGGTGTTGGTGCGCGAAGGGCAGCGGGGACAAACCCACACAAAGCCGCCCCCCGCCGCGTCACAAGGGCTCGGAGCGCCCTTTGTTCGGGGAACAATGAGGGGCGGGCTCGGGCACGCAGCCCAGCGCTTCTCCCGCCAGCAGCGCCTGGCCAGGCCGGGCAGTGCCCGGTCCCCGCCGCCTATTGTTCCCCGCCACACCCAGCGCACGGGGCTGTCCCGCCCCGGCCCGGCGGAGCCCTGCGCCCGCCCCTGCTCTCCCGGCGTTACCCGGCAGTGCCTCGGTGTTTCCGCTGGTTTTCCTGCCGGAGAAGGGAAGGGGGAGCTGTCGGCTCTCGGCTCGGAAAGGGATCCGCTCCCTCCTCCCCCCCACCCTCCTTCTTCCTCCTCCTTCTTCCCCCGCTTATCTTTGTCTCGCTCACACGCTCCAGCCCGGCTGCTGCCACCGCCGCCGCCCTCCATGCCCCGGCAGCCGCGGGGGCGGGC
>NW_005842508.1:156612-163056 GCF_000455745.1 Alligator sinensis
CGGGCAGCGCGGATCGGGGCTGGTGGGGAGGAGAGGAAGCGGGGCACAAAAGCACAAAATTAGCAAGAAAGAAGTGGGGGGGAAAATGGCGAACGATTCTCCGGCCAAAAGTCTGGTGGACATCGACCTGTCCTCCCTGCGGGTGAGCCCCTTGCGCGCCTATTTGCGCACCTTTGCGCGGCTATCGGGGCGCGGTTGCGCGCGCATTGGAGGGGGGAGGCTTTTTTTGCAAGGGTGTTTTTTTTTGGGGGGGGTGCCACCTTACAGGAGGCACTGGGCTGGGGGGCAAGCTCGGGTGGGTGCCGAGCAGGGTGGGAGGCAGCGGGGCGGTGGGGGGGAGTCTCCACACTTTTTTCCTTTGTTTGCATGTGTTGGCATGTGCGGGGTGGGGGACAGGGCGCAACAGCTGCGCGGCCAACATCCTCCCCGGCCCCAGCGCCCCCGCCTGCCCAGCGCTCTGCCCTCAGCCACCGCTTTGCCACACGGATACCTGACTTCTCTCCCCTTTTCATTCCCCTCGCCCCACCCCTGTGTAGGACCCAGCTGGGATTTTTGAGCTGGTGGAAGTGGTTGGCAATGGCACCTACGGGCAAGTGTATAAGGTGGGTGTCTTCTCTCGGCTTTGTTTTGTCTTTTCTTTTTTTTCCTGGTCTCGTTTTGTTTCTCTCCTCTCTTCCCCATGCCAGGGACTCTCTCTGCTTTGTTGCTTGCCCGGCTCGTGCCAGGCTGCCCCGGTTTGCCCACAAAAAGTTAAGCGCGATACAAAAGGTGACAATGTTATAGGACGACTGTGCCAGCTCCCTGCCCACTGTGGCCCTTTCCCAAGGACAGCCTCCAGGGGTTAAGAAAAAGGGACAGAAAGGACTGTCTTAACCACCCTTTCCCCAAACCGTTTAAGATCTTCCTTAGTTTTTTTTTCTTCTTCTTTCTGATCAAGAATGCAACTGGCTAAGCAATTGTTGGGGGCCAGCTGAGGAGGGGAATGTGCTCCTTGCAAATCCATTAAAAAATAACTGAGAGAAGGAAGGTCTTGCTTTTGTGCTGTCTTAAAACAAAGGGGTTTGGCCTTGTTTGAAACTTGTCACCTGGTTTCCTGGTTGAAAACCCTGCCCAAGTGGCTCTAGATGCCAGGTCTAGGCTAAGTGGTGCTGCTTGTAGGGTGTGTGTGATTGGGGCGGGGGAAGAGACTGGGAGTAGTGACAGTGGACCAGCAGAGCAGGAAAAGGTCATTGTCTGCAAACAGTAAAATTAGAATTCCTAGAATAACCTGTTAGACGAGTGTATAAAGAAAAAAAAACAAAAAATGAAGGGAGAGAACCCATGTGGGTGTGAAGCTATGGTCTACTTTTTAACGTTCAGTACAGGGAACAAACGCACTTTGAGACTGCATGACTTTGCAATGAGCAGCTCTTACCAGTATGACTAATTAACTATGATCCCCATTTATTCCAATAAAATGGAAATTGGAAGAGGGCATTCTTTTCTGTGTTCTGTTTTTTTTTTTTTTTTTTTTTTAAATAAGACTACAGAGCTTAACCTTTCCCCAGTTGTAAGTTGCTATTCTATACATCTCCCTAACTATAAGCAAGCATTTTGGTGCATCTTCTGCAAACAAAAAGCATTTAGTTTTTCTTTGAGAAAGTAAGCTCCAGCGTCAATGATAGAGGATCATTCTATCTCTCCATAATGGACAAATCTCATTTAAAAGTAGAAATCGAATATCTTGACTGCTGCTGCTTGCAAAAGGCTGGAAAACCATATGGCTCAACAGGCCTGGGTAAGGTATAAAGGCTGATTAGAAGCTGACCTCTGACATTTCCCTCTGGGTAATCCATTTAATAATTATTTTTCTGTAATCTTTCTGCTGCAAAGCTTGTATCACCTGGACCCTCTTTATAAGAAAAAGTGGGGTGTGAATGCCTGACTTTAAACTCTCCTGTTGATTATTGCAGCTGGTATATTGTTAGTTGGTTTACCTGATAAGACTTTGAACTAATTAGTATATTCTTTGTTGGGTTAACTGCCTGACACTAGGAGTTCTTAATTTCATTTTGTTGAAGTGCACTAGAAGAGTCCTAGAAAAACTACTAAACTCCCCTCCACACTACCCCAAACTTAGCCAACATATTTATCAAACAATGGATAAGAAGTTTTGATTACATTTAAGTTAAGAGTGGTGTGTTGGAAAGACCTCATTTTTGGTACTACAGTTTAGAAATTATCTAAATGCTGCTACCTTTGTTAGAAACTCCTTGGACATCAGCATCATATTTTGTCAAGTGTGAACTTACAATAGGGGACAGGTTCATTTTTTGTCTGTGTGAGGTGACATAAGCAACAAAACTTTCCCAAGATAAGAACGCAAGGTTTATGGAAACAAAGGTCTGATCCTGAGTTCCTTGCATAACCTAGACACCTTAGGGCTAAGGTAAGAGTTTTGCATGTAAAAAGAATATAGCAGTGGGCCCTAAATTAGTAGTTAATTTTCTGTGTCCTCAATTCTGTGTTTGGGGTGGGAGGAGGGAATTCAGTACTGTGGCAGGATGAAAACTTTAACTGGATTTGTTTGTCAAATGGAAATAGATTTTCAGCCATTTAGGATTGCATTACAAATGGTCATTATAGATTTCTCAGATATTGCTAGTTTGATTTACTTCCAGGTTTGTCTTAGCATTGGTGATGATGTCATCTGGACTGTAGGTATATGGTTGGCTGGCTAACTGCCACTGCAGAGACTACAGAGGGAGCATGAGAGTGCATTACGTTATCTCTTTGTCTAATTCATATACATTGGTGATTATACTGAAGGTTGTTTGTCTTGCTGAGGAATTTCTCTTCAGAGCATAAAAAGATCCTCAACCTGTTGACCGTAGTCAATACTAGTTTTTTCTCTGTCTCAAATCCACTCAGTTTCTTTGAAAATGGCTTTTTCATGAAAGAGAGAAATTATAGAAGATAAAAAAACCCCCAAAAACAAGGGGCAGGGGGGAATGGCGAAGGTCTAAAATAGGCTTCTGAATCAATATTTAGCATTTAGAGAGAGCCCAAGTTTTGCAGTGTAGGCAGAGCCATTCACCAGGCTGGGATTTTGAATATTGGGATGTTGTGCAGTTACAAGAGTCTGCCAATGTGGAATTCACTGTGGGAATGAGACATAAGCAACACTGTTTTTCAATAGTCTGTCTCCTAGTCAAGTGAGTAGCTTCTACCTTTTTCTTTTTAATCATAGACTTGGTTATTGTTCCCCATTTTTCTGGGGAACTCTGCATTTCAAGAAAAGCATATTATGCAGTGATGAATCAAGGGAAAAAATGAACATGAGATTCCACTAGACTCAGTGTGATTGAATGAGATGGAAATTATTTAGTTACTATGTTCACTGTGGGGAGGTTAGTTAATTTATTGGTTTGTGTCCCAAAGCTAGCTACAATCCACTGTCAGAGAATTTTTATTTCTTCAGTATAAGAAGTGAGGATGTGTATATGGCTTGTCTAGAGATTGTTGGCAATTTTGTCACAGAGTTTCAAATGTTGAGAAGAAGAAAAATAGAAAGTTTTAGTGTTCTGGGCCAGGAAGCAAGTAGTTAAAATGTTGAGATACAGTGAGTGAAGTTGCTCTGAATTGCTGTGGAAGTAGAAGAGCTCCAGGTTTCTTTTTTTAAAGTATAAATTGTAATGAGAGAAGTATTTTTATTAGAATTCTGAGAGGAGTTTCTCTTCAACAGGTTATCAGCTGATCTTGAGCTGAAAGGCATGTGCAGACTTATGCAAAAATGTGTGTTTCCTTCTTTTAGATTGCAGAGCTGGACTAGCTGTGTGTTCTAGTCATATTGCCTAGTTGTCAGGTGTTTTTTTAATAAACAAACAATAGAAAATGTTTCAATGTTCAACTACCATATTTTATTGACGGCTTATTTCTAGAAAAAGGTGCATGTGGTATGTGAATAAATACAGTGATATACTGTGATACAATTTGCTTTTTGGAGATTATCTGAATGACATGTAACCTAATGGAAAATGTAGTTATGATGTAATTTTACATGTTTTGGGGGGTTATCTTTTGAAGTAAGTTCTTTGCATACAGTATCTTCTAGTCTTTAAGTCAGTCACATTTTATCAGAGCACTTAAATGAATGCAAATTCCAGCAATACTTATCTGGCAGCTTGTCTTAAAATTTTTCTGTGGATCATTTGCAAATACTGCAAATCATCCCAAGCAATATTGTACTACTTTAGTTAATTTTCCAGACCAAAATAGTCAACTTCACATTTGAAGGGTAAAGGTTACTTAGCCAAAAAGAAAAAATGTTTACTTGTAATTTGAGAGAAAATCTTAGTAAATTACTGTTGTGTTTTGTTTTTTTTTAATGTGCAAAATTGAGTATATAAATGATAGGCATTCGGTCACCCTTTTAGAAGTTTATTAACTTCAGATCTGCTTAATGAAAGTGGCTGCTGGGATGTAATTTAAAAACTAACTTTAGATTAAACTATAGTAACATTTAATATGTAATTTACAAGCTAACTTTAGATTAAACTATAGTAACATTTAATTATTTCTCTTTTAGAAAAAATAAAAAAAGATATTAACCTTTTATAAAAACAGCTGCGGTACATGTGCTGTTACTTCTGTCCTTCTTACATATGGCAACCATGCATTTCTAGGTTGGCAGAACTGACTAGGAAAAAAAATTCCCATGCTAGGTTTGAAGCATGACAAAAAAAAGTGCCAGAAATCTCGGAGTTAGGGATGACAGTCCTAAATTCCCTTAATTCGTGCTGGTCTTGCTTTCTAAGTATCTTGTAATAGTTAATTCATAGTGAAGGCTTCTTTTGTTGATTTATGTCGCAGCCTTCCAAAACTGCATGTAAATGATGTGTATTGTCTAAATTCTGGCTCATAAAAGGAAATGATGTAAGATGTGGTAGTTTAAATGCTGATTTGAAAATAAATTAAACTAGGATAAATGTTTTTCTTTCACTAAGGATACCCTCTCTCTTAATGGATTTTTATTTGAAAAGATAGCTTCTTTTTGTTGAAGGAGGGGATGTAGCGCTTGGTATTTTTAACTAATAGTTGACTGATTATATAGCATACATGCACTTTCTTTTCTGTCTTTCTAATAAACGGACATCATTGTGGATTCAAATTATTATTTTCAGATGTGAATACAATTCCAGTTTTATCACTATAATGTCAAACTGCATGTATTCAGTATAGTTGGGTGACTTGGTTTCAGGAACTGGACCAGATCAGCTTATTTAAGTATGAACTGCCTTCCTTCTTTTCCTCATATTTCCTGAGGGAATTTCATTGTCCAGTATTGACTTTTTTTTTTCTTGAGTGAATTGGTAAGGGCATGTAATTTAAAAAAGAAGTGGTATTTTAAAAGTTTTTATAGTTAAATGTATTCTCATTTTACTCAGTTGCATTGTAAAAGGATTGCCAACTTCTGAAAAGCCCCGTGCCCCCCCAAATCCTTTCAATTAAATATACAAAAGCTAGGCAGGTGGCCAGTGGGGATTACTGATATTTATTTTTATTTAAAAAAATGCAACCTGCTAATTGTGGGTAACCACATGTTCCCTCTCCTCTTCCCTCCCCCATTCCATCTGTCTGTTTGTCAAACCTACTTTTGGTATCGTGTCTTAAATCAAATTGCAAGCTCTTGGGGCATGGGATGTGTCTTAAAATAGTTAGCATGGTGACTGCCTCCACGGCAAAGCCCTCACCTGGTGGGGGTCTTTCTGTACTAGATTGTAATGTACATAAAATGTAATATTAAGAGCTTGATCCAACTCTTGTTAGAAGTCGGTATGCAGACTTCTCTTCAGTGGAGTTTTGGGCTTTGACTAGGACTACAGAACCTATATCTTTTTCTCCCACATCCTTTTTCATTTTGGGTAGCCACTCTGTTGTTCTACTCTATAAACTGATCTGTTGTTGGGAGACCTCTTCTCAATACCCAGCTTCCTGTGTTGTAGCTGTTTGGAAGGAGGATTCTTCTCCCTAATAGCTGATTCAATCAGCTATTAGATAAAAGCTCTAAAAAAGCTCCACTAAAACGCCCTATTTATACAGATGTTGGGTGAGCTAGGTCTAGCTAATGCGATGCTTCTTCTGGGCATGCTCTGGACTCTGTAGAGATGTGCAGAGTTTAAAGTAAAGCACCTTTTTGTAGGGGTGCACCAACAGAGATCTTTGGGGTTGATACCGATAGCGAGTTTTTAAGGAGGCATATCAGCCAATACCAATCCCATTTTTGATACGCAACTCTAGCTTGAAGAGCTGTGTCCAGCTGGTAAGTCTGGTGTGGTGGAAGGGGTGTGTGGGGGCGTGGATAAAGGCCTCTGCAGTGAGGGAGGGAATGGGGCTGGGACAGGGGCAGGCAGGGACCAGCTGGGGCGGGGAGGGGCGCGGGATAGAGCTGCAAGCAGCTCATCA